>NC_046156.1:96586300-96886300 GCF_011064425.1 Rattus rattus
TTCAAATGAACAAATGAGCAAACAGATACCCTGGTCCTTCACAGGTGCTCCTATCGTATCCATAATACACGCTCATTGACAATAAAGTGTCTGGCACAATGCCATGCCTTGATCCCAGCACTTGGGAGGATTGTGAGTAGAGGCCAATGTAGGCTACATAACAATATTTTATCTTAGAACCAGCAGGACAAATAATAAACAATTGTCCTACCACATACACAAGTGAATACAGAGAAGAAAAATAAAAAGGACAAGGTCTCAAAGACTGTGATTTGGACAATATGTGTTGTTCATGCTAAGCTGTAGAAGACATATCAATACCACGCCTTGTGAATCTAAGAAGTTAGGAAAGAACTGAAAAAAAAAGTTATGTTCTCTCATTCTTATAAAACATCAGACAACCATCCATTTCCCTAATCTTTCTTTGTGGATATTTGTTTTGTATGACAATTATCCTTACTTGGAATCATTTTAAAATAGTTTAATAATTATATATGCAATCTGAATTTCTACCGGAAGCCCTTCAGGCTCACCGTGTGTATATTGCAAGTCATCTGCATGTCTCTCTGTCTGCTGGTAAAGTTGAACAAGGGATGCAAGTGTGGGAGCGAGATGTAGGGCAGCATACATTGCATAAGTGAAATCCAGACTGTTTCTTGGAACATAATTTCATGAATAAAGATGATCCAGCATCTCTGAACTATGTATTTTAAGATTAATATTTCTCAATAGTTCTTGTCAAAGTGACTGGCAGTAGAAGCCATAATAAGTTCTTCATTGAATTATATTTAGTTTAAATATAAATGTAGAAAGGCACTATGAATTCTCATGTCAAATTATGTTGTGCAAAAGTTAATTAGTTTTATAATGATTCAAAAATAATTATATTTAATTTGACAAAATACAGGTTTGTATTTGTAACAATTCATCAAAGACATTTTAATTAATGGAATTTAGTTTTGAGAGCAGCTTTAGATTCATGCCAAAACTGAATGGAAAGTACATAGAGGTTCTATGTTCACTCTGTTCCCACATAGGCATGTCCTGCTATTGACATTCTGTACCACAGTGTTACGTTCATTACAACTATTTAACCTATATTGACCTATTACTGTCACCCCATGTCCGTAGCTTACATTTGGGATGTATTCTTGTACTCTTGGATGCTTCACTCTTGTACTATACATTGTATGTAGTCTGGCAAAAGGCTAGTGAGAGTTAAGGTGTCAACCATCATAGCATCATACAGAAGAGTATCTCTGCAGATCATTCTGCTTCCTGGCAACCACTGATTTCTTTACTATACAAATACTTTTGCTTTTCTGCTAATGCTATACAGTTAGAATTTTGGCTTCCTATACTTAGTAAAGTAAATGTTACTTTCCTCTGTGTCTTTGATAGTTTGACAACATATTTCTTTCTATCTCTTTTTTAAAGCATTGAATAACATCTTTTTCTCAGGATATTCAGCAATTTTTATCCATTCACCAACTGAGGATCATTTTGATTGCTTCCAATTTTTGTCCTTCATTATCAAGGCTTCTAGAAACATCCATGTGTTGCTTTCTGAATTGAGTTGTCAACCCATTTGCATAAATAAATGAAGTATAATTACTAGATTGTGTGGTAAGAGTATGTTTAGATCATAATCAAATACCAAAATGAAACAAGATAGAAAAGTAGGAAAATTAAGGGGGCACAGGGAAAGAAAGAAACATCTTACTCTAGAATTTAATTGGGATTCAGAAACTTCAACACAACTGATAAACTTGAAATTACATTTATATGTTTGTGTGCGTATAAGTAATTTATATATATAGTATATATACATTAATATACAATATATAAATTATATACATACACTAATGGTATCTCCAAAACAGAAGAACAATCTCCACTTACTTTCGAACAGAATATTTGGATCCTTGAGTTTAACTATATTTTCACTCCTCCTTTTCATTACTCAATCTTAAATAATGGATCTGAAAAAGTGCTTTAGAGTTTTATTTATGAAAGGAAGTTTATTAGGAAAAATAAATACAACCAGAATGATTTTTTAAACTTAATTTTTAAAGTTGGTTAATTTTCAAACCTTGCTGTAAGTTACATGCATTGAACCATGCACCTAATGAGACTGAAGTATACTGGATATTGTCCTAATGAGGCACCTGAATAATGTAACTTAAAAAAAAAATCAGAAAATTGTCAGGCCACACCAGTCAGAACAGGTGAGTGACCACTCTTCCAGCTGAACTCTACTCCCTAGACTTGGTTCCTGAAAACACATTCTACTGTTATCCTCTACTTTACTGCCTACCCCATGGCCAGGCCCCTGCTCTCAATTTCAGCAGATTCCAGATGCTCAGGTGCAGGCCACACCAGTCAGAAGAACAGAGACCACCCACCCACCCCCTTACTATACCAAAGGACAAGCAAGTTACCAGAAATCAACCCCCAGACCTGGTCCAGTGGATCAGAGGTCAAGCAAGATGTCATAAATCTAGGCCATAAAGATCAGAAGATCAAAGGGGGGTGGGAAACAAGGAACAAAACACAAAGACAAACCCAGAAATCAGTACCTAGACTTATAACCAGCCCAACCCCAGATGCCTTTACACCAGAGTGAGAACACATAGCAGCCTGGGCAATAATATGGGAGAAGTGAAAGTATTGCTATTGGCACGTGATGATGGTATACACAGGCCACTCCGAAAATTCTACCAGGGAGCTTCTGCAGCTGATAAACTCCTTCAGTCAAACGACTAGATACAAGATTAACTTAAAAAAAAAATCAGTTGCTCTCCTAAATACAAATGGGAAAATGGCTGAGAAACAAATCAGGGAAACAACCTCCTTTCCAATAGGTACAAATAATATAAACTATCTTGGGCTAACTCTAACCAAGCAAGTGTCTTGTATGATAAAAATTTCAAGTCAGTGAAGAAAGATTGGAGAAAATATTAGAAGATGGAAAGATCTCCATGCTTATGGATCAGTAGAATTAACATAGTAAAAATGACCATTCTACCAAAAGCAATCTACAGATTCAATGCAATTCCCATCAAAATTACAACACAATTCTTTCTGTCCTTGAAAGAACAATACTCAAGTCCATCCAGAAAAACAAAAAACTCAGTGTAGCTAAAACAATTTATACATTAAAAGATCTTTGGAAGGTATCACCATCATGATCTCAAGCTGTACTATAGAGCTATAACAATAAAACAGCATGGTGTTGGCATAAAAACAGACATGTTGACCAAAGGAATTGAATTGAAGACCTAGATCCTCCATAGTCTATGTGGCTTTTAGTACTACTATATTTAAAGTTCCTTCTAGAATGGTCTGTTAAACTCTACTTACAGCATTAAACTGCTTTCCCAATCCAAAGTCCCAACATCATCCATGTGTTTACAAAAACCAGCGTGATCAGGCCTGTCACCAATACCCTACTCCCTGGAACCAACTTTTGTCTTAGTTACTTTCCTATTCTATGAAGAGACACCATAAACAAAGGCAAAATAGGAGAGAGAGAGAGAGAGAGAGAGAGAGAGAGAGAGAGAGAGAGAGAATGGTATAAACTTCTCAAAACCCACCCTTAGTGACATACCATCTCCAACAAGTATATGACTTCTTCAACAAGGCCACACCTCCTAATCTTCCCAAGCTGTTCCACCCACTGAAAACCAAGCATTGGACTGTACCAGTTATTCTCCTTCAAACCACCACATTCCGTTATGTCCCACATCAAAATGTCTGCTGGATTTCAATAGTAGAAACTATTATATACAATAAGTGTGTGTGTGTGTGTGTGTGTGTGTGTGTGTGTGTGTGTGTGTGTAATAAACAACTTGTATGTATTTCTGTCACAGGGATTTAGAAGTACCTCTTACCTGTTTGAAAATGCAAAAATAGCCCCACACCCGCGGATCCCGGCCCGCAGCAGCTCTCTGCTCCCAGAGCACGTGGGAGACAGACCTTACCGCCTGGTCAGGTGGGCACTCCTGAGGCTGCAGAGCGGAAGAGACCACCAACACTGCCCACCCCTGCCCACATCCCTGGCCCAAGAGGAAACTGTATAGGGGCCTCTGGGCTCCCGTGAGGGAGGGCCAGGGCCGGCAGGAGCCCTGCCTGAGACACCGCGGAACCTGAAGGAAACAGACGGATAAACAGTTCTCTGCACCCAAATCCCATGGGAGGGAGAGCTAAACCTTCAGAGAGGCAGACACGCCTGCGAAACCAGAAGAGACTGCTCTCTGCACACATTACTGATTCCAGAGGAAAGGACCAGAATCCATCTGGAACCCTGGTGCACGGAGGCTCCCGGAAGGGGCGGCGCAGATCTTCCTGGTGGCTGCCACCACGGAGAGCCCGTGGGCAGCACCCCGAGAGCGAACTTGAGCCTCGGGACCACAGGTAAGACCAACTTTTCTGCTGCAAGTGACCAGCCTGGTGAACTCAAGGCACAAGTCCACAGGAACAGCTGAAGACCTGTAGAGAGGAAAAACTACACGCCCGAAAGCAGAACACTCTGTCCCTATAACTGACTGAAAGAGAGGAAAACAGGTCTACAGCACTCCTGACACACAGGCTTATAGGACAGTCTAGCCACTGTCAGAAATAGCAGAACAAAAGTAACACTAGAGATAATTTGATGGCGAGAGGCGCTTAGGAACCCAAGCAACAGAAACCAAGACTACATGGCACCATAGAGCCCAATTCCCCCATTAAACAAACATGGAATATCCAAACACACCAGAAAAGCAAGATCTAGATTCAAAATCATATTTGACCATGATGCTGGAGAACTTCAAGGAAGACATGATGAACTCCTTAGAGAACAAGTAGAAGCCTACAGAGAGGAATGTAAAAATGCCTGAAAGAATTCAGGAAAACATAAATAAACAAGTAGAAGCCCATAGAGAGGAGACACAAAAATCCCTGAAAGAATTCCAGGAAAACACAATCAAACAGTGGAAGGAATTAAAATGGAAATAGAAGCAATCAAAGAAAGAACATGGAAACAACCTGGATATAGAAAACCAAAAGAAGAGACAAGGAGCTGTAGATACAAGCTTTACCAACAGAATACAAGAGATGGAAGAGAGAATCTCAGGAGCAGAAGATTCCATAGAAATCATTGACTCAACTGTCAAAGATAATGTAAAGCGGAAAAAGCTACTGGTCCAAAACATACAGGAAATCCAGGACTCAATGAGAAGATCAAACCTAAGGATAATAGGTATAGAAGAGAGTGAAGACTCCCAGCTCAAAGGACCAGTACATATCTTCAACAAAATCATAGAAGAAAACTTCCCTAACCTAAAAAAAGAGATACCCATAGGCATACAAGAAGCCTACAGAACTCCAAATAGATTGGACCAGAAAAGAAACACCTCCCGTCACATAATAGTCAAAACACCAAACGCACAAAATAAGGAAAGAATATTAAAAGCAGTAAGGGAAAAAGGTCAAGTAACATATAAAGGCAGACCAATCAGAATCACACCAGACTTTTCGCCAGAAACTATGAAGGCCAGAAGATCCTGGACAGATGTCATACAGACCCTAAGAGAACACAAATGCCAGCCCAGGTTACTATATCCTGCAAAACTCTCAATTAACATAGATGGAGAAACCAAGATATTCCATGACAAAACCAAATTTACACAATATCTTTCTACAAATCCAGCACTACAAAGGATAATAAAATGGTAAAGCCCAACATAAGGAGCCAAGCTATACCCAAGAAGAGGCAAGAAACTAATCTTCTTCGCAACAAAACAAAGAGAAGAAAAGCACACAAACATAACACATCCAAATATGAATATAACAGGAAGCAATAATCACTATTCCTTAATATCTCTCAACATCAATGGCCTCAACTCCCCAATAAAAAGACATAGATTAACAAACTGGATATGCAACGAGGACCCTGCATTCTGCTGCCTACAGGAAACACACCTCAGAGACAAAGACAGACACTACCTCAGAGTGAAAGGCTGGAAAACAACTTTCCAGGCAAATGGTCGGAAGAAGCAAGCTGGAGTAGCCATTCTAATATCAAATAAAGTCAATTTTCAACTAAAAGTCATCAAAAAAGATAAGGAAGGACACTTTATATTTATCAAAGGAAAAATCCACCAAGATGAACTCTCAATCCTAAATATCTATGCCCCAAATACAAGGGCACCTACATACGTAAAAGAAACCTTACTAAAGCTCAAAACACACATTGCACCTCACACAATAATAGTAGGAGACTTCAACACCCCACTCTCATCAATGGACAGATCATGGAAACAGAAATTAAACAGAGACGTAGACAGACTAAGAGAAGTCATGAGCCAAATGGATTTAACGGATATTTATAGAACGTTCTACCCTAATGCAAAAGGATATACCTTCTTCTCAGCTCCTCATGGTACTTTCTCCAAAATTGACCATATAATTGGTCAAAAAACGGGCCTCAACAGGTACAGAAAGATAGAAATAATCCCATGCGTGCTATTGGACCACCACGGCCTAAAGCTGGTCTTCAATAACAATAAGGGAAGAATGCCCACATACACGTGGAAATTGAACAATGCTCTACTCAATGATAACCTGGTCAAGGAAGAAATAAAGAGAGAAATTTAAAACTTTTTAGAATTTAATGAAAATGAAGGTACAACATACCCAAACTTATGGGACACAATGAAAGCTGTGCTAAGAGGAAAACTCATAGCGCTGAGTGCCTGCAGAAAAAGAAACAGGAAAGAGCATATGTCAGCAGCTTGACACACCTAAAAGCTCTAGAACAAAAAAGAAGCAAATACACCCAGGAGGAGTAGAAGGCAGGAAATAATCAAACTCAGAGCTGAAATCAACCAAGTAGAAAAAAAGGACCATAGAAAGAATCAACAGAACCAAAGTTGGTTCTTTGAGAAAATCAACAAGATAGATAAACCCTAGCCAGACTAACGAGAGGACACAGAGAGTGTGTCCAAATTAACAAAATCAGAAATGAAAAGGGAGACATAACTACAGATTCAGAGGAAATTCAAAAAATCATCAGATCTTACTATAAAAGCCTATATTCAACAAAACTTGAAAATCTGCAGGAAATGGATAATTTCTAGACAGATACCAAAACAAAGTTAAATCAGAACAGATAAACCAGTTAAACAACCCCATAACTCCTAAGGAAATAGAAGCAGTCATTAAAAGGTCTCCCAACCAAAAAGAGCCCAGGTCCAGACGGGTTTAGTGCAGAATTCTATCAGACCTTCATAGAAGACCTCATACCAATATTATCCAAACTATTCCACAAAATTGAAAGAGATGGAGCACTACCGAACTCCTTCTATGAAGCCACAATTACTCTTATACCTAAACCACACAAAGACCCAACAAAGAAAGAGAACTTCAGACCAATTTCCCTTATGAACATCGCCTTAAAAAATACTCAACAAAATTCTGGCAAACCAATCCAAGAGCACATCAAAACAATCATCCACCATGATCAAGTAGGCTTCATCCCAGGCATGCAGGGATGGTTTTAATATCGGAAAACCATCAACGTGATCCATTATATAAACAAACTGAAAGAACAAAACCACATGATCATTTCATTAGATGCTGAGAAAGCATTTGACAAAAATTCAACACCCTTCATGATAAAAGTCCTGGAAAGAATAGGAATCCAAGGCCCATACCTAAACATAGTAAAAGCCATTTACAGCAAACCAGTGGCTAACATTAAACTAAATGGAGAGAAACTTGAAGCAATCCCACTAAAATCAGGGACTAGACAAGGCTGCCCACTCTCTCCCTACTTATTCAATATAGTTCTTAAAGTTCTAGCCAGAGCAATCAGACAACAAAAAGGAGGTCAAGGGGATACAGATCGGAAAAGAAGAAGTCAAAATATCACTATTTGCAGATGATATGATAGTATATTTAAGTGATCCCAAAAGTTCCACCAGAGAACTACTAAAGCTGATAAACAACTTCAGCAAAGTGGCTGGGTATAAAATTAACTCAAATAAATCAGTAGCCTTCCTCTACACAAAAGAGAAACAGGCCGAGAAAGAAATTAGGGAAATGACACCCTTCATAATAGACCCAAATATTATAAAGTACCTCGTGTGACTTTAACCAAAGCAAGTAAAAGATTTGTACAACAAAGAACTTCAAGACTCTGAAGAAAGAAATTGAAGAAGACCTCAGAAGATGGAAAGATCTCCCATGCTCATGGATTGGCAGGATTAATATAGTAAAAATGGCCATTTTACCAAAAGCGATCTACAGATTCAATGCAATCCCCATCAAAATACCAATCCAATTCTTCAAAGAGTTAGACAGAACAATTTGCAAATTCATCTGGAATAACAAAAACCCAGGATAGCTAAAACTATCCTCAACAATAAAAGGACTTCAGGGGGAATCGCTATCCCTGAACTCAAGCAGTATTACAGAGCAATTGTGATAAAAACTGCATGGTATTGGTACAGAGACAGACAGATAGACCAATGGAATAGAATTGAAGACTCAGAAATGAACCCACACACCTATGGTCACTTGATTTTTTTTTGACAAAGGAGCCCAAACCATCCAATGGAAAAAAAGATAGCATTTTCAGCAAATGGTGCTGGTTCAACTGGAGGTCAACATGTAGAAGAATGCAGATCGATCCATGCTTATCACCCTGTACAAAGCTTAAGTCCAAGTGGATCAAGGACCTCCACATCAAACCAGACACACTCAAACTAATAGAAGAAAAAACTAGGAAGCATCTGGAACACATGGGCACTGGAAAAATTTCCTGAACAAAACACCCATGGCTTATGCTCTAAGATCAAGAATCGACAAATGGGATCTCATAAAACTACAAAGCTTCTGTAAGGCAAAGGACACTGTGGTTAGGACAAAACGGCAACCAACAGATTGGGAAAAGATCTTTACCAATCCTACAACAGATAGAGGCCTTATTTCCAAAATATACAAATAACTCAAGAAGTTAGACCGCAGGGAGACAAATAACCCTATTAAAAAATGGGGTTCAGAGCTAAACAAAGAATTCACAGCTGAGGAATGCCGAATGGCTGAGAAACACCTAAAGAAATGTTCAACATCTTTAGTCATCAGGGAAATGCAAATCAAAACAACCCTGAGATTTCACCTCACACCAGTGAGAATGGCTAAGATCAAAAACTCAGGTGACAGCAAATGCTGGCGAGGATGCGGAGAAAGAGGAACACTCCTCCATTGTTGGTGGGATTGCAGACTGGTACAACCATTCTGGAAATCAGTCTGGGAGGTTCCTCAGAAAATTGGACATTGAACTGCCTGAGGATCCAGCTATACCTCTCTTCAGCATATACTCAAAAGATGCCCCAACATATAAAAAAGACACGTGCTCCACTATGTTCATCGCAGCCTTATTTATAATAGCCAGAAGCTGGAAAGAACCCAGATGCCCTTCAACAGAGGAATGGATACAGAAATTGTGGTACATCTACACAATGGAATATTACTCAGCTATCAAAACCAACGACTTTATGAAATTCGTGGGCAAATGGTTGGAACTGGAAAATATCATCCTGAGTGAGCTAACCCAATCACAGAAAGACATACATGGTATGCACTCACTGATAAGTGGCTATTAGCCCAAATGCTTGAATTACCCTAGATGCCTAGAACAAATGAAACTCAAGACGGATGATCAAAATGTGAAGGCTTCACTCCTTCTTTAAAAGGGGAACAAGAATACCCTTGGCAGGGAAGAGAGAGGCAAAAAGATTAAAACAGAGACTGAAGGAACACCCATTCAGAGCCTGCCCACATGTGGCCCATACATATACAGCCACCCAATTAGACAAGATGGATGAAGCAAAGAAGTGCAGACCGACAGGAGCGGATGTAGATCGATCCTGAGAGACACAGCCAGAATACAGCAAATACAGAGGTGAATGCCAGCACCAAACCACTGAACTGAGAACGGGACCCCCGTTGAAGGAATCAAAGAAAGAACTGGAAGAGCTTGAAGGGGCTTGAGACCCCATATGTACAACAATGCCAAGCAACCAGAGCTTCCAGGGACTAAGCCACTACCTAAAGACTATACATGGACTGACCCTGGACTCTGACCTCATAGGTAGCAATGAATATCCTAGTAAGAGCACCAGTGGAAGGGGAAGCCCTGGGTCCTGCTAAGAATGAACCCACAGTGAACTAGACTGTCGGGGGAGGGCGGCAATGGGGGGGGGTGGGGGGGAACACCCATAAGGAAGGGGGGAGGAAGGGATGTTTGCCCGAAACCGGAAAAGGAATAACACTCTAAATGTACATAAGAAATACTCAAGTTAATAAAAAAAAAAAAAGAAAATGCAAAAATAATATAACTATAAAAATGAGGCTTATTTCAGTAGATAGATGGCTTATGTACAGTCCTACAAAATTAGACTGATATTATTAATGTTTTGAAATTTCTAGGAAGCATAAGATAATGACTACCCTCTCAAAAGGCTCAAGCTTCTCAATATATGGTAAAATATTTGGGGCATGTCCTAATTCCAGAATAGTGGGCTTTGTCTGTTAAAAAGAAAAAAGTACTCCTATGTGTAGGACCTCCATAAACTATGCTCATAGCCTTTTTAGGCATGGCTGGATTCTGCCAATTTGGATTCCAGATATTGTTATCATTGTTAAGAAATTTCATGAAACCATACGAGGACCAGGCCCTAGATGCCACCAATAGCAGTGAGTTTTTCAAACGAGTTACTCTTGTTGGCCTGGTCTTGAGAATTCTTGATTTAGAAAAACCTTTAACCCTGTGTGTGACAGAATACAAGGCATGGCACTGTAAATTTTGTAGCTATTTCCTTCATACTAAAGTTCATACACTTCAGGATACTGAGAAATGTACAAGGTGCAGGAAGCTCATGAAATTTAGGATCAGGGAGCTCAGAAAGTTAAAAGACTCACAACTGTCTGCCCAGGGTTGTAAAGGGTGTGAGGGGAATCTAGGTCTAGCAAGCATGCATACAAATTGTGTAAGGAGCTTCCGGAAGTCCGTTTTCATGAATGAGCCTTAGAGTCACCCACGCTCCTGTTAGTAACCCTACTAAATGCATCCTGTTAGTAACCCTACTAAATGCATCCTGTTAGTAACCCTACTAAATGCATCCTGTTAGTAACCCTACTAAATGCATCCTGTTAGTAACCCTACTAAATGCACGGCTCACTAAGGCAGACATGGGTGGGATAATTTCTTTGTCATGGGTGCTCAATCTGGGAAAGTGATCTTTTTTTTAATGCCTCTCCAACAAAAGTCATACAATAGGGAATTTTCAACCAAAAGCTACGAGGCATTCCCAGATCTGTAGCCTATTTCTCCAAATTACTAGACTCTGTACCCTGTGGATGTCCTAGATTAGCAGAAGTAGCTACAGCAAGGCTAATAATCAAAGACTTATTAGTCTGCTACTAAATTCACTTCGGAATACTCATAAAATGTACATTTCTGGTTCTGGGACAATTTTTTTTGTTACTTGTGACTCACTTGTGTGGTCTGAAATCAGGTACAATGACACGCCTGTCACACTGTGCATTTTGCTTAAGATTGGTTTGGCTAACTGGAGTGTTCGTGTTTCACATAAATTTTAAGATTGACTTTCTATTTAAATGAAGACTGGCGTGAGAATTTTTATTAAGATTGCATTTAATCTATAGACTTTTTTTTTGGAAAATAGTCATTTCCACAATATTTTAGAAAAATCAAGTGGTAGGTTTTCACTTAACTTTTAAACTTTTATTTGAAGTTGTAAGTTTCATAATCTTTAAACCTTGCTAATATTTCATGCTGTGAGCAATGTAATTTTTAAAAAGCCACAGAATCACAGATACAGTAACTGTGAAGCCTTTTACAGGTGTCCATGTCTAAGTGGAATAAGTTTATGTCACTCACTCTCTTTTACCTCTTCAAAATAAACTCTCTCACTTTGATTCACTCTGATTTACCCCAAAATTCTTGTCTGTTCTTAGTCAATACTCTGGCTTTACCTGTGTGGAGGTCCCTAAGAAAAGAACTTCTCAAAGAACTGGTGTCAGTTTGGGGTTTGAATCTCTGGGAGGAGCTCCTTTGATGCTATTACAGAACCCCTGTGGCTGTAACACTTTAGTTCCAACACTAGTGAGAGAGAACATTTGTTGTCTCCTACATTCTTTACCCTCACTCAGTAGTAGTTGGGATTTTTATTGAAGCGATTAAACCATCACAACCAAAAGCAGGTTAAGAAGACAAGGTTTGCTTCACCCTACACATCACAACCTCTGAGGGTTGTCCAAGCAGGAACTCAGAGCAAGACCCTGAGGCAGGATCTGATGTAGAGGCCATAGAGAGGTGCTGCTTACTAGCACTCGAGACATGCCCACCACGGCCTGGTTCCTTCCATTAATTAAGAAAATACACTACAGGCTTGTCTACGGACCAGTCTGGTGGGGCACTTTCTCAACCTCAGGTTCTCTCCTTCCAACCGACTCCAGCTTTTGTGAAGCTGACATAAAAACCATCCAGAACACCACATGTGGTGCTCTTGTGTTTAGAAGTTGGTTGTTATGAGATACGTCATGGTTTGCACCTTGCAGTAGTCTCATGATACGTGAAGGCATGTGTTTTATTTTATGCTTTATGTACATTTTCATTAGTGAATTGTATATCTAGGTTTTCCCACACTTTAATTGAGTTGTTTGTTTTCCTATTGTTCATTATTAAGAGTTCTTTGTATATTTTATATTGATAGTTGTAGTATAGCTTTTTGGGGGGAGGGATGTGTCTGGCCACAGCGTCACGACAATGAAATAAGTACAACAATACAGTGATAGCTTAGTCTAGGGGTAATGGCATGGGGCTATTAGCACTCCCCAACAGAAATAAAAAGGGGGTAGTCATGGGGACCTGACCTGGAATTCTAACCCCTATTCTCACCAGCCTACCAGCTGTACAAGATCTTGGTAGATGGAGGAGTATACAGAGGGTAGATTAACTGAGACTGGAACTCCATGAAGCAGTGTCTGTAAAGGTGTCAATCACAATGGAATGTCCTCCCAGGATTGTGGACTTTCTAGATACTTTTCAGTTGTTGATTCTATTGTACTCTGAAAGTAGATGGTATATGATTCTTGTCTCGTGTGTATGTGTATATATGTAGTGTGTGTGTGTATGTGTGTGTGTGTGTGTGAGAGAGAGGGGGGGGTGGAGACCAGAGGTTGATATTTAGTGTCTTCTATCATTCACCACTTTGTCTTTCTGAAACAGGGTCTTTCACTGAACCCAGAGTGCCCTGACTGGCTACAGCAGCTGGCCAGTAAGCTCAGGGCATTCACCTGTTCCTGGCCATTTAGCTCTAGGTTTAGACAGACATAGCCAGCCCTGGCTTTTTATATAAGTGCATGGGCTCTGAATTCAGAGTCTCATGACAGAAGAATCCCCACAGCTTAGCCTTTAAATTGATGAGATATGCTCTGTATCCTGCAGTGCAGTCAACCTGTCATGGTAAATACTCCAAACAGGCTGGAGAAGAATATGTAATTTTGTTATGGAATTAAGTACTTAATAAATGAGAATTATACAGCTGTGTTCTTGGTACAGTTGAGGTCAACTACATTCTGATCTTCTTGCTTTGCTCATTTCTGGTAGATGAGTATTGAAGACTGGAACTACAATAGCAGATTTAATCTGTTTCTCCTCAAAAGTTCTATTTCTTTGCTTCAGTTATTAGGAAGATCAATTATTAGGCACATGCACATGTACATAGTACATGTTATATATCTTGCTGAGTATTGATCCTTCTATTTTTATGTAATGGTACGATCCCTTGCTCTGAAGAATACCTTATAGGAAATGAAAATAGAAACTCTATATTTGGTGTTGGTGTAGTATATTTTTCTATAGCCACTTATTTCTAATCTGTATGTATACTTATGATCAGTGGACTCAATCCTCTTCTGGAAGTATTTGGTGGGGATTAAGCAATGTCGGTAAGATCTGTTAAAGAAGGATATTATTTCCAGGTTAAATTCCTATGACAAACACTCCTTCTTATTCTTTTCCTTTTAAATGATTGAAGCCATTAGTGGCGACACAGAAACTTGATTATCAGATCCTTTTCACATCTTGGCTCCAGCAGCCAGCTGTGCAGAAGCAAAATAGGAAGACAACCCAGGTCAAGCAGAGGTGGTGTTCCATGGAGCTGCAGAATGTCACTGCTATAGCTCCTGTATGTCCCTCAGGGCTGAGGAAACCACTTCAGTCCTTTCATCTCTGTGGAGGCTCTAAGGAGTTGTCAATGAAGCAGTTACGTCTCCAGCAGTCATCCTGGGAGTCCCAGCTGCCTTAACCATCACACAGCTGTTCAGGAAGAGTCCAATCTCGTTGCTGCTGCCCAGAAAAGCCATCAAACCAGCCCCAGACTCCTGAGGAGATTTTTTTTTCTGTTGTGGGAACCCCTGATGCCATTATGGTCACTCTTCCAACTGTGGATTTTCTCAGGAAGGCTTTGATTCTGTTGCAGCTGTTCTGAATCATTCAAGAAGACGTTGGCCGTGTCAGCTTCAGAAGCTACTTAGATGACCCAACTGACAGCTGCTCTAGATATGCAGCCAGCATCTTCCAAGGCTTATCCACAGCAGGCCTCAATCTGGTCAGGGAGAAACACTGTCCCTGTACATTATAGATGGCTCACTATATAAGCAGCGTTCGTCTCTCCCTAGGTGGAGAAGGCTGGGAGACATTCACCCATCTCCTGCCTACTGCAGCCTTAGTCTCATTAAAGCCTCTGTAGTTTTTTTTTACATCACAGGTAGAGCAAGCTGGGCTGGTGACACAAATGGCAGACAAGGCTCCCTGGGCTGGAACCTTCTGACATACCTGACAGCACCACCTGGAAAATGGGTGATGAGTTTCAGAGAAAGGGTAAGAGCACAGTCTGTGGGGTCTTGACACTGTGAAGGGCAGTCCAAGTACTGAGAAGGTAGAGATAGGGAGCAGAGGCTGCGAAACATAAATGTCCAAAAAGAGCTGATCTGTGGAAAGTGAAGCACTACAAAGAGTTGAGAGTTTGGAAGAACTGCAAACCCTGATGGATAGAAGTCCGGAAGGCCACTGAACTCTGACTGCTGGGCATCTGAAACAGTAAAAGCTGGGGGTTTCACCACCCTGAGCTCAGAGCTATGGCACTGAGAATTGGGGTTTCTGATGCCCCAAGATTGGAGCTGTAACACTAAGAACTCAGAGTTCCCACTGTCTGAGCAGGAGTCCAAAATGGCAGCTTTAAGCTCCAAGCCCAGACTGTAACACTGATTGGGTCTCAACGCTCTTAAGCTCAGGATTGTTGACACCAAGGCAGTTTCAATTTCCATTTCAATAGAGCAAAAGAACCCTGGGCTGATGGCAATGTTCATATTGAAAGTGTTTTACTTCTTGACCAACCTTAAAAATCTTTGGCCTCTAATGAAGGCATTTGAAGTAACGTAATTAGTATGTCAACTCTGATGACATAGTTAACATCTGCCATGTTTATATCTAGTTTCCTCCTGGTGCCCTTGCTCTTTGCTTTTGGTTTTCTCTCCTTTTCCACCTTTTGTGATGTGTATGAAACATTTTTATATAGCTCTGAAGATATTTTTTCTTCTCAGCATATGAACTACTTTAGAAAATTTTTAATGGTTACTCTGGAATTTTAATATACGTTTATAATGCACCCACTTTAAATTACTTGACTATACCCACTCATAGTAGTATGTATAGCATTTAATAAGAAGATACGTGTGATCCCTCTGTCCTCTCCCTGTATCGTGTTCACTTTATATATACAATGAACATGTAGGGATATGCTGCCATTTTTGACTTAAAAATTTTTAACTATTCAATTAATTAAGAATAAAGTTCCTTGTCTAAATCTCTTCTTTTCTTTACAAAGATCAGAGTATTAAACTGATATTTTACTTGGCTTCAGAGAGTTACCATTAAGCTTATAACAACTTTCTGTAATTTTGTATGTCTGAACCTTTAATTTCTCCTTCACTTTTGAAGTATGGTTTTACACCCCACAGAATTCAATGTGACCATCTTTCTCACTCAGTGCTTTAAATATCCTTTCCACTTCTGTTTTTGCTTTAATGGTTTCTAAGGGGGAAAACGAGTTTATTTATCTTCCTTTTAAAATTTTATGTGTGTGGGAGTTTCGCCTGCATGTATGTCTGTGTACCATTTATGTGCCTGGTACTCACAAGATCAGAAGACGGTGTCAGATCCCCTGACACTAGACTTAGAGACAGTTATTAGCCTCCCTACAGATGCTGGGAATAAAACCTAGGTTCTCCGGGAGAGTAGCCAGTGCTCTTAGCTACTGAGCTGTCTCTCCAGCCCAGTGGATCTCATTTTTGTGTTTACTCCTGTACAGATCAGGGCTGAGGAGTGAGAAGACTCTCCACCTGCATTGCTGTTGCCCATGGAGAGCTAGTCATCGTCATTTGCTTTTCTTTGGCTCCTTTCAAGATTTCATCATTGCTCTTTCCTCGGAATTTTGGCCAGAACAGGTGCAGGTATGGTTTTGTGGAAGCATTCATCCTGCGTGGTGCTCTCTGGGCTTTCTACTTCTGTACTGTGGTGTCTAGCGTTACATTTGCAGGAATCCCCAATAACCATTGTTTTACATATTACTTCTGTCCCCATTGTTCATGTATCACAGCTCTTTTTTGCTTGGTGATTTGGAATTCTGTGTTTTCCCCCCTCTTTTTTAGTTTTAGAAGCTTGTATTGGGTAGGAACCATGCCAGAACACTTCTAGGACTTCTAGAACACTTATGTGTATGATAATATAGCCAGTTACTGGGTGGTTGCCACCAGCTCCTCCCATAATTATATTCAAGGCCACTGAAGCCTTCGTTGAAATGGTGACCACTCGGCCCTTGATTTTGTGTACGGCCACAGAGGCAGCTCACCTTTTCAATGTTGTCAGCTTTTAGAAGAACATGAAACTACTTCTTACTGGATGTAGCAAAGGGTTGGGTTGACTGATGTGCTTGAAGTGCTGGTCAGAGATAACAATTTCCCTTTGCTTGGGAGTGATTTTCACGTCAGAAAACATCGACAAGTCTCCCATCTCTAGCACTGACTGACTATCCTCTCTCACCATCGTCTGCAATGGCTCAGTTAATTGTAAACCCAGAATGGGAGTCACCCCCACCAAAAAAATAGAGGCATGGAAGGAGGACATTAGTAGAATAATTTGGTCATTTTTCCCAGCGGAGGATCGTTGGGTTAGGAAAGAGGAAATGAGCACTTCCAGAATAGATAGACAACACTGGAAATAACAGAGAAATTAAAGAAACCATTAGCGCTTGTGAGCAGGTTTAGTGAGAACGCCTCTCCTTTCAGCCCAGCGTGAGCACAGTGCACTGTTATGTTTTACTCTATACTTAGCCTTGAAGAAAGCCTTAGAGTACAATGGTTAAAGAAAGCCTTTGAAAATGAAAAATAGCCACCTTGAAAGTTCAGAACACCACTGGGGTTGAGTGCCCTCCACCATCTTTAAGATGGGATGCCTGGAGAGTGATTCCGAAATTCCACCCTTGCTCTCCCACCACCAGGAATGTAGCCCTGCTCTTGATGAATTACACTGCTTATTTACTAAACACTTTTTCACTTGGTGTAACCTCAAAATTTTGGTGGCCTTGTTGCTTTTGCCTGAGTGTTAGGATGATAACCGTGAACTACTGTTTTCTACCGGCATTATTATTATTATTATTATTATTATTATTATTATTATTATTATTATTATTTCATTTTGTTAAATTGAGAGGTTATCCTGAGGGTTGGATTGAAAGCTAACTGTTAGGGTTGTTGCAGTTGAGAATTTTGTGAAAAGACTAAGGCACATCTGGATCCAAGACAGAACAGGAGAGTAACATCTACTGATCTCTCTGTACATCCAAGGGTGAGTCTTCTGCTTGTTTGTCGAGCACAGACTTGTGTGCTCCATAAGTACATTGCCAGCATTAATTAATTTATCTTTTTAATGACTATATGAGGTGCTGTAATAAAACAGACCCTAAAATTAAAGAGGAAACAATGAACTTATGAAAGATAGCCCCGCCTTAGCAGGGGAAAATTGTCTCCCTTGACAGCCTGCACGTGAGGTAAACAAAGCCCTGATAGCTGGTTCCAGTTTCACTGAGCGCTTTAAATTCTAGGAAGAAGTGTTTCTATTCTTTCCTCCTTCCTTTGCCTGGAACCATTTCTTCCCATTAAAACTTGTGTTAACAGAGACATAGACGGTGGGGCCCAGACTGATTTTCAAGGAAAAAGTAGATCAATTCTCTGCCTTACCAAATCAAAGTCTGTGTCCAGACAACTCACACAGATGTGCGAGCCTTCTGCTCATTTGCTGAGCTAAGGCTGTGTGCTCCCATGAGCTGCTGCACATTTGTGAAACGCTGCTTTTTCAGACTATGCCTCTCACAAACACACTTAATTTCACAAGTAGCTATCGAGTCATCTTTTTAAAATTGAAAATCACATTTATTTATCTTTTTTTCTTTCTTCCTTTCTCTCTCTTTCTTTCTTTCTTTCTTTCTTTCCTTCTTTCTTTCTTTCTTTCTTTGTGTGTGTCACTGAGCATGTTTGTGTGTGTGTGTGCATGTGTGAGGGTCAGAGAACAAGTTGACTCTCTTTATACCATGTGAATCCTGTTGTATTCTGTTCCTGCACAGGCAATTCCGCTGGCCTGCTCTGAGGGACCTGCCACTGTCACCAGATGCCAGGTTTGTGGTGAAGATAAAAGGACCTGCTTTCCACTCCAGCTTTCTCCCTGTTCTCTGTATTCTGCTCTCTGTTCTGTGTGTGTCCTTCTCCCTCTCTGTCTCCTTTCTCTGCCTTCATGTCTCTCTCTGCTCCCTGTCTGTCTGTCTGTCTGCCTGTCTACAAGTCCACTTGTCTGCTCTATCCCCTCCCCAGATCCTCATTCCCTTCCACAATAAACCTCGGAACCATTGCACGGCATAATTTCTTGGGGGTACTCCTTGGCTCGGGGCCACCAAAAATACCCCTGGACCTAATTATATCTCACGACCTGCTGAAGTTATCGGGTTTGATGGCACGAAACTTTATGCACTGAGCCATATGCCTGGCCCCTTTGATTCCATTTTGAGGATATACAATGAATCTGTACCTTAGGTGTATGGAACCATATTTCAGCAGCATCCACATGGTATAAATCGATAAATTACTTATTCCTGGGAACAGAAAGAGTGACATTCTATAAAGTTATCAGTGTAAATTGGCACTGTAGAAATACATAGGTACATTAAGAAAACTTGGCTTGAAAACTTATTGGACCCATCAGACCAAGAAAAAGGCTGTTGTTCTCTCATCTAGACCCCATAAACAGCTGGACTGCTAACAGTGCTATGAAAATGGCCCTCAATGACATGTCCATTTGTGTCAAGCAACTGACAAAGACCTCCCAACTGTCTCTGGGGTCCTCAGCCAGGGCTATCAGAAAAAATGGGACTATCTGGTAGATGGTTGCCAAATGAAACCACTGTATCCTGCAAACTTATTGCTATTCAATAACAATTTTGACATTGTGGAAAAAACAAATAGATATATTTGTGTTTCCAACAGAGAGTGCTTATAACATCATTACCCCACCAAAACAGATAAATGAACCAAGAAAACAAAAAAAAATACCAAACAAAACTCAAACAACAACAACAACAATAAAACCAAAACCAAAACCAAAACAAAAACAAAAAACCAGAAAACAGGTATGAGGCATAACTTAAGGAAAGCACTGGAGGAACCAGAGAAGTTAAACACAGAGCCTGTTTTATTCAAAAGAAGACCATGACGGACACCTGGTCACCCAGAAGGCTGGAGTGGATTGTTTTCTGACAACCTGGGGGTCCTTTTGCAATTCTATAGAACTAACCTTTCTGAATCTCCCCCAAATCCTAGGCATTGTCTAGGCCCTAATACATAGCTTTGTCTCTCAGTGAATAGAACCCATCCTTCTGAACGAGATCCATGTGCTTTGCATTTTCCACCAGCAGAATTTATTACAAATCCTTCCTCTTTATGCTCTTGCCCTGAACACTGTTTATCAGTCAATAGAATTAATTCTTATAGAAAAGATGGTGGTCCTACCACAGCCAGGGTCTGTGTTGATGTCTGTGACCCATGTGGTCCTCAAAGGCCATGTGGATGTTCATGGTCTGTGCTGCCACCTGAAGCCACGGTGATGCCCATGGGCCGTGGGGCCACTGGAGACCATACTGACCTGAGCGAGCTCTGCTGGAGGCCATGGTGGTATCCAGACCCATGCTGCTTCTGAGGGCCATACTGAGTCCGTAGTCCTGAAGCTGGGTCTGTTTTGATATTGTGGCGCATGTTCCACCAAATGCCATGAGGAGGTCCATGGTCTATGCTGCAGCCTGAGACCATCCTGATGTCTGAGGGCTATGCTGCTTCCAGGAGACATTTTGATGTGAGGCACCTGTGATGCCTCTGAGGGCCTTCTTTGGGTCTGTGGTACTATTGTAGCCAGGAGCCATGTTTGTGGTCTGTGCTGTTGCCAGAAACCATAAGGAAGTCCATGATCCATGCTCCCACTGACTGTAAAAGGCAAGGCAGCTATTTGGGCCGTGATATTGATGACTGCAGATGCAGTCAAGAAAGAATAACATGAAAGACTTCTGTGGCAACCCCCACTCCCTCAAGTCCTGCCCCTCCCCTAATAACAGCTGAAACACAGTCTCAGGGTTCAGAGTGTGGTCAATGTCCTGCAACAGTGAAGGTATCACTGGAGACCCCAGGATGTTGGATGTGCTGAAACAAGAGGACACCTATCAATGAGATCTCTAAGGAGTGGAGATGACCAAGAAAGAAACGATGTGTGCTGAAGATGGCTGAACGGGAGAGGTAGGTCTTCCCAAGCCCTTTGGAACTCCAATTTCACCATGGTCTCTAGATGCTGGGCAGGGAGCTACAGGATTTGATACTTTCTCTGGTGGATTTTGGTCTTGCTTTCATCCAATCATCCCTTTCTATGCTCAGATCTTCACTTTGGAATGATAACATTTACTCTATGCCGTTATATATTGGAATTAACTGGTTCTTTAGTTTGTAGGAATTCATAACTAAAAGGCTTAGAACTTTTTTTAAGTATTTGAATAATTGATGCCTATGGGAACTTACATGTATGGTCATGAGCCTATGGGAAGGATGGAAGATTACATTAAAAGCAATCTGTATGGGTATAAAGTTGGCAAGCATTGTCAACTTGACAGAAAATATAATTACCAGGGAGATGGGGCTCTGAGCATGCCTGTAGGAGATTATTTTGATTATGGTCATTGATAACTTCATTGAAGGAGGGACTATCCACTAGGCAGGGGATCCTGTCCTATGATACATAAAATGGAGAGGGCAAGCCGGGTTCTAGGATATATTCATTATCTGCTCGTATGGGACCAGCTGGTTTGCCTTCCCTGCCAACATGAATTGCACCCTGAAATTTAAGCCAAGATAAACCCTTTCTCCAATAATTTTTTGTTACTGCATCTTTTTGCTGCTACAATAAAATAGGCCAAGATATTAACCTACTTTATAGAGGAAATGAATGAACTAAGTCACCTACCTGTTTCCTAAGGTCACATGGCTAGTAAGTAGAAGAGCCAAGGTTCACCATGGTATGAAACTTTTAATGTCCCAGAGAACACGCTATGCACAGAATTTTGTTGGTCTTCCAAATTTATAAGATAAAACCCTAATCCCTGGTGTGATAGTGTTTTAAGGTAGACTGCTCATAGGCTCTCAATATATACATCTACAATTCCTGATAGTTAGGACCTTCATGTAAAGATTTCAAATGCAACATAGTGTGGTATAGAAGACAGACAGTATGTGGCATGGTTTGGGTCAATAGAGTACACTCTCAAAAGATGAGTGAACAGTGTGGGAAAATGGCTCTTCATGACAAACCATGTTTTAGAAAGGCATCATGTTATTTCCCCAGAACAAACTGACTTTCTAAAGAATTTTGTTCTGCCCAGGAATTTGGCTGCCCTACTTAGTTTGAGTTTTATATGAAGGGGAAAGAGTGTGTTATTATTCTTTATAAGAAAACCTCTTTAATGAAAAAAATGGGGGGCCAACTGGAAATAGTCACACTAGATGTCTCAGTTTCAGAAAGACATATATTGAATATTTTCTCTCCGTTATGGTGTCTGGACTTTATAAATGCATAGAATTATATATGTAATGATGCTATGAAAGGAGAAACAAAAGGCAGGAGAATGGCTTAGTGCTTAAGCACCTATACTGCTCTGCAAAGGACCCTATGCCTCACACCGCTTGTAACTCCAACTTCACAGTATCCACTGATGCCTTCTTCTGAGGTCCAAGGGCATCTGTACTCACAGGCATATATCCCCAAACAGACAGGGCCAGACACGGATACACACAGACACAGACAGACAGACAGACAGACACATACACACTGACAGACAGGCAGACACGCACAAACACACAGAGACACACAGGCAGACAGACAGACAAACAGACAGGCACATACACACTGACAGACAGGCAGACACGCACAAACACACAGAGACACACAGACAGACAGACAGACAAACAGACAGGCACATACACACTGACAGACAGGCAGACACGCACAAACACACAGAGACACACAGACACACACACACACAGACAGACAGACAGACAGACAGACACACACACACACACACACACACACACACACACACACACACACACACACACCATTGGGAGCATGGTCAACAGAAAAAGAAGCAAAACTGTCAAGGAAACCAAGGTTTGTTTTTATAAGATCATCAACCACCCTGAACTAGAATAAATCTTTTGATGATTCCTTATATATTTTCAACTACCCTGCACTGCCACCTTCAAATGGAGCTTCCTAATCTCCTAAGCTGAATATACACCGTCATCCTGTGTAGGCATGGTGCCAGACAGATTTCTCCACCTCTGTCTTAACACTTTTTGGTAATAAAATTCCTTGCTCCCTGAGACAGCTGTACATATCAGAAGAAATTTAGCGTCATCTCTGGCATCCCAGTACTAGGTACTAAAAGTCCTTCTGTTTCTCTCTAGATATCTGGATGTCTCCTCCTGGGGAACAAAATAGCCTCCACACAAGAAACTGCAATAATGCTAGTGGGTACCATGTGATCAGCCGCTATATTGGGCTGAGAATACAAGTCCCAGATCACACGAGCCCAGGAAAAGGATGACAGATGATCAGAATTATGTCTAAATATTGACCTTGCATCTTATAAACCATGTCTTTACTGTGTCTGGGTTTTCTCATTTTTCAAATGGGGACAGTAATGCTCAAAATTATACAAGGTGTTAGAGAGGACATATAAAACATTAATTCAACTAACAACTACCTCTTGCCTCAGATCTTGTGGGTCCATTCATTAAAGAATGTACAAAGAAAAACTATGTAAGAAAAGGAATATTAAGGTCAAAATTAGATGGACTTAAAGACAGGGGGTTTTCATTTTGGAAGGCAAAAAACTGAGTTTTGCATTTGAGAAAACGCTATGCATTATATTTGGACCGATGATCTTATGAGCACTCGTACTCTTGTTACCTCCACATCGAGTGATCTTACAAAAAATAAAGAAGGTCATGCTTAGGGATCAGAGGCAGTTTTAAGTGATAATATACCCAAAGTTGGAGGAGGAAAGGGTGTTTTAAGATCTGGCAATAATAGAATCAGTAGAGTTGACATTGAGGTAACACGGAAGACTAGAAGTGTTAACCTTTGCCACTCAATGAGAGGAAATAGTCTAAGAAATACACAGTAAGTTCTTTTTCTTGCAAGAAACAGTAAATGTATTAAGCCAGGGAAGATCCCTACTGCGAGGCAAGTGGGAGCACTGAGAATCTTAGGACTGTGTAGTCTTAAATGGCACCATGCAGATGGATCAAGTTGCCTAGAGAAAAGTGGAAGAAATTGCAAGGTAAGTGCTGTTTCTTACTGATGCCATACCTGCAGGGTCAGAAAGAGGCTGAGATAGAGTGCAGGGGTCCAGGGAAACTGTAAGGGTCCGTGATTTGAGAATGATACCCCGGACTCAAATAGTATACAACCGCAAAGTGCATTTATTCTGCAGAGAAGCTGCGTGCAGTGGTCTACCATATATCGGATGGAAGACAGAGGCGCAGATTTTGCAGGGTCAATTTAAAGCCTGTTAGGGTAGGAGTGGGTGACTTTTACCTCTCTTTTCCTTGATTGATTGATTCTATCTCTAGAGGTATAGGTGCCTTTGTGATTGGTTAAAGCTCTGGGGGATTTTGGAGACTTTTGCTGATTAACTATATACTTGAACTCAAGCTGGGTGGTAAGGCAGCTTCTACAGCTCTTGATTGGCTGCCCGTAAGAGGTGGTGTTTTTGGTTTGTTCCCCGCCCCCCAACCCCTGGAATTGACTTGTTTTGGATTTTTCTAGTTCTGGGAAACAGGAACTTAGACCCAGTTTCTCAAACTGCCAGTTTGCAGCATGTCATTGAGTCATCCTGGCTCTGGCTAACTCTGTCCTCTCAGAACTCCCAGGAAAGGATTTTATCCCCCCTCTTCTCCACATGTCAGAACTACACAGAACATGGAAGCTGTAGAGACCTGTGGTTCCCATCCCCACCTCTTCCAGATAGCACCAAGTGGGTCCTTTCGGATATAGGGATCTGAGAACTTCTTTCGGATTCAGTATAGCAGCACCATCAATTCCTTCCATAAGTATGCTTTAAATTTCTTCTTTTCTGTTATCTAATCTTAACTCTTCCATACCTCTCACAGTGGTTTCTTTTCTGTCTACCTATGGGTCAAGTAGGTTTTAGGATGGCTGCGTGCTTCTCGACAAAGTCCTCGATAGAGTCCTCCACAGAGTCCTCCATAAAGTCCTCCACAGAGTCCTCCATAGAGTCCTCCACAGAGTCCTCGATAGAGTCCTCCATAGAGTCCTCCATAGAGTCTACTTTAGCTTTCACCACGTCTCATACACTTCCCTTTTTATTGCTGTGTTTTTCACCTTATCCTTATCCCCCTTTTAATTTTCTAATTACAATTCTCCACAGTCTTAATCTCTGAAGTCTGTGCGAATTTATCAAATCCCCACATTCATCCAACTAAGTTCATATCCTCTATTTTTTCTTTCCAAACACTGTCTTGTACTTCTTTCTATTCTCATCTACTTTACTTCTCTCCCCTTGGATAAAAATCTGACCATATACCATACTCTTCCTATTTATTTTTTGTCCTCCAACAGTTAACCTGAACCTGAAGGACTAAGGGTCCCGAATGGCAAGGTGTTGAGGGGAAGGACCAGGGATGAAAACTAAAGAATATAAAAGCAAAAGTCAGGCTTTCCATAAACAAATGGCTTCTATGAAGCGAGTTTATTAAGCAGTCCAGCTTCCTACATACTATTTGCAGGGAGAAAATGGCCAAGGTCAGCAGAGAACTAAATCAGAAAATGTTGGCAAAGAGAACACAGGATACCTCAAGCATAGCTGCCATAGGACTGATAAACAGGGGGAAGAATCAGGCCCCCCAAAACCACAACCTTGACTCCTTCAAGGCCCTGGCTCTAGCCCCAGACTAAACCTCCCCGACAAGGACATAGAACTAACTTTTCCTTTGTCTTTTCATCAGGCATTCCAAGCAAGCCTTGGATCAGCCTGGCTCTCAGCAAACAATTATTGGAATCAAATAGTAACTTGTTAATTGGCTGGTATGATGCATGGTGAAAATATTCAGCAGTAGTAATTGCTCTCCCAGCTAATAGTCTCAGGCAATAACATAACAGTTGCATAGCGTAGCTACTGAGCATCTGGGCTGAGAAACTATTTTCTGAACTACTCACTTCTATCACATCAAAGGTCCACGTGAACACTGCATAATTCACTTGTTCAATTGAAATAATTCAACATAAAGAATATAGCGAGAAGGAAGGAAATAAAAAGAAAAACAGCCCACATGTATAAGTCTTTGTGTAGTAATATGTAAGAAACACATACACAGAAAAATAATGCCTCCAAAATTTGCTAATTTTACAGTCATGGCCTTCAGTGTGAGATAAAAATATTAGAGATTTCAACAGAATAATTATAAATATTTTAAAAGAAATCACAAAAGAAAGTTCCTGATCCAGAACACAAATGTCTGACTGAAATAAGGAAGGCAATGTAAGATATGAAAGAGGAATTCAATGAAGAGATATAGGTAATGAAGAAAAACCTTAATATGCTGGAAATAAAAAAAAAACAAACCATAACTTTTGTGGGGTATCCCCTAGAGAAGATTACTCAGACATAGGTGTAAGCCAATATAAAGTTTTTACTAGCCAGCCAGCCTGAACATCTGATATTTAGGATCCCAGTGTAGCCTCAAGCCTTTCTTAAGGTAGGCACAAAGAAAAAAAAAGACAAAACCAAAACACATATACTTTAGATAACAAGAACAAGTACCCAGAAGCAGAACTACAGAGGCCAAAAAGTTCTGGGAACCGAAAGGTCCTTGAGGCCACGGAGAACTAGGGAAACCAGTAATGGTAAACACTCAGGAACCTTTCCTAAATGGAGGAAATATCTGTCTTCTTTCCAGAAGACTATGAGTCAATATCGTTAACAGCCTGGTGATTTTTTACTATCTGAAGAGGCAGACCACACACTATTCCCCCCTACACACAGTATGTCTATCCCAGATTCTCCTTCCCTAGAAGAGTTAATATCTCAGTTAATAGATCCTATCCTTAGGAGAGATGTCACTTTATGGTGTGTTGACCTCTGTGTTATCTCAGAGACTATACTAGGTTCTAAGCCTTTTAGCAAACAACAACAAACAAACAAACAAACAAACAAACAAACAAACAGAAAACCAAACAAACAAACAAACACCACCATCACTACCAATAACAACAATGAAAAACATAGTATATATAGGGACTTTCCCAGAACTATAGGTTTTGATGAATCGGGTCTTTGTTTTTGTTTTGGCAGGAAGTGCTCTCTATGTGCTGGATTTTATGTCCTAAATGATACTTTCATCAAGGAATCAGTTGTGCCTAAGGTCCAGAGCCTACTAAGGACTGGGGGCCTGCGACAATAATAACTCAAATTACAAGTCCTGTAGAAAATCTCCCCAACAGAAGGAATTGGGAGAAAAAGAATAGTTGAGCTTAAAGAAAAGGTGAAGGAACCAGAACAATCCAACAAGGGTGTTCTGGCTAGTTCTATGTCAACTTGATACAAGCTAAAGTCGTCTGAGGAGGGAATCCTGATTGAGGCAGTGTCTACACAAGACTGAGTTATAGGCAACCTTGTAGGGCATTTTGTTAATTAGTGATTGATATGGGGAGACCCAGCCCATTATGAGTAGTGTTATCCCCGGGGTGATAATCCTGGGTGCTATAAGAAACCAGAGAAAGAAAGTCAGTGAGCAGCGCTCCTCCATTACCTCTACATCAGCTTCTGCCTCCAGGTTCCTGCCCCAATTTCTTTCAATGAACAGTGATGTGGAAGCATGAACCAAAGAAGTTCTTTCCTCTCCAAGTTTTCTTCTGGCCATGGTGTTTATCACAGCCTTAATAACCCTAACTAAGACAAAGGGCAGATATAAAACAATAAGGTATAAGTGGGAATTCCATAATTCACGTGACACTATGAAAAGACCAAAACCTGCAGATCATGGATATAAAAAAGGTGGAGCATCGACTGGAAAGTGGTTGCACACATCTTTAATAATCTCAGCACTTCCAAGGCAGAGGCAGGATCTCTGAATTTGAGGCCAGCATGGTCTACAGAGTGAGTTTCAGGACAGCCAGGGGTACAGAGGGAAATCCTGTCTCAAAAAACAAACAAAAACAAAAAAACCCCAAAGAGTGAAACACTGTTCTAAAGGCATACATAATTTTTAAAAGAATAATAGTAGAAAATCCCCCAGAGTTAAGGAAAGAGATGCCAATACAGCAAGAGAAGGCATGTAAGACGCCAAGCAAATAAGACCAGAAAGTAGCCTCCCTTTGTTATATTTTCACTAAAACTCTAAATATAGAGAACAAGGAAAGTATATTGTAAGCAGTAAGAGAGAATCACCAACTCCTACATAAAGACAGGACCAACAGAACAATAGGTTTGTCAGCTGAAAATGTAAAAGCCATGAGGGCCTGGAAAGATATGTTTCAACTTGTGTGAGTCAACAGCTACCATCATGAACTAATATATCCAGAAAATGAATCCATCATTATTGAAGGGACATTGTCTATGATAAAATTGGCTAAAGGACATTATGACCACTATGCAAGCTCTGTAGAAGACATACATCCAAATTGGTTCTTTATTAAACAGTTATCTGTATTGATTTCTTGTTTGTTTATTTATTTACTTATTGTGTGTGTTGATGCTATCAGTTCATCTTGTGGAGTCCAGACAGAACATTGAAGCCATCAGGCTTGGCAGCAAGCACTGATGACCCTAGAGTTGGTCTTTTGAAAAGATACCCAAGACTTGGAAACCTTTAGCCAAAGTAACCAAAGGAATGAGGCATCCCAAATCAAAATTTCTAATGGAAAGGAAGCCATTACAACAGATACTAATAAAATTCAGAAGATTATTAGTTCGTACCTAAAACATATTCCACTAAATTGGAAAAATCTAAAACAATGAATTCCTAGATGAATATGAGAAACTAAAATTAAACCAAGATGAGATTAACAACAGCAACAACAACAAGCAGTGAGATAGAAGCTATAAATAAAAATCCCCCAACTGAATGAAACAAGTTTAGGCCCACATACATTAACCGGTGAAATTTCCCAGACTTTCAGGGAAGTACAAAGACCATTTCTCTTAAAGTATTCTACACAATAGAAAAGGAATGTCCATTGCCAAAAATACTTTTACGATGATAGTTTTATATAAAAGATGAATATGTAACAAGGAAGTTATAGATCATTTTCCCTGATGAACATAGATGCAAAATTTCTCTTCAAAATACTTGCAAATAATTTGAGATTACATAGAAAAGTATTTCTTCATGATCAAATAGCTTTACTCTGGAGATTCAGGTATGGTTCAACATGCATGCATCGATAAATGTACAAATTACATAAATTGTTTTAAAGACAGAAATTACATGGTAATCTCAATAGATCCATAAAGGTTTTCAATAAAAAATCAGCATTTAAGTCCCAAAGAAATTCAGATAGAAGGAACACATATTATATAACACAATCATATATTATATAAAAGTAATCTATATTAAAAGTTATATACAATACCCTCTAGCCAATACTATATTAAGTGGGAAACTTTCAAGGAATTTTTTCTAAAATAAGAAAGAATAAAAGAGTATGCATTTGGTATAAAATCTGATCAATAGAATAAAAGAAGAGTCAGATACAAAGTTACACAAATAGAGTCACTGGAGTTTTGACAAAGATGCCAAACATAAACTGGAGAAAGACGGTATGCTCAGTAAATGGTATTTGCACATGTCAAATAATGAGCAAGAGCTCATGTCTCACTATGCAAAAGTCCTCCACTCTAGATACATCAAGGACCTCAACATAAGACCCAGAACACTAAGCTTATAGAAGCAACAATAGGAAGTAGACTTTAAGATATACACACAGGCGAAGGCTTTTGGAATAGAACTCTGATTTCTCAGGATATAAGGCCCATCTTTATTAAAGTGAAACTTTGTGGGATTAACATGCTTCTAAATGAAGCGATAGCCTAGGAATGAGAAAAAATCTTTGCCACTATACTTCTGACAGAGATTTAGGATCTAGAATACACAAATAACAATCAAAACATTAGCAAAGCAAGCCACCCAATAAAGATGGGTTCTGTAACTGAAAAGATGCCCAGTCTCTGATTTTAATGTGACAGCATTAGAACTAATTAGAACTAATATAATATTCTGTCTCATCCCAGTCAGAGTAGGTATCATCAGGAAATAAATGACAAGAGATGCTAATAAAGCCGTTGAGAAAGAGGAACGTTTATCCACTGTACGTGGGACCGTAAACTGGTGCAGCCACTGTGGAAATCAGTATGGAAGTTTCTCAAATACCCCAAACTAGAATTTCCATATGGCCTAGCAGTGCCACTCCTGGACGTGTACCCCAAGACTTCTGTGTCCGATGACAGAAGCACTTGCACATCCATGTCCATTGCTGTCCTATTCACAATAGCTAGGAAATGCAACCAGCCTAGGTGTCCACAAGCTGAGGAATAGATCATGAAAACTCAAGGCAATACTCAAGTTAATAAAAAAAAATTAAAAAAAAGAAAAGAAAACTCAAGGCATATACATGATGGGTTTTATTTAGCTGTACAGAAAAATGAAATTTGTAGGAAAGTGGATGGAACAGAAAAATAGAGAGAGTGAGACAATGCAGGTTCAGTCCTCATGTTCTCTCTTACATGTTTATCCTAACTTTGAATATTTAGATTTGTGTGTTTAACTTGGAGTGGATATAGAACTAGAAGGGACCTGTAGCAGTGGTTTTCCAAACTTTTTCCTAATGCTTCAGCCCTTTAATACAGTTCCTCTTGTTCTGATGACCCCGTAAAATTATTTTTCTTGATACTTCATAATTATAATACTATGATAATGTTATGAATCACAATGTAAATATTTTTGGAGACAGAGGTTTGCCAAAGGTGTTGCAACCCCAGATTGAGAACAACTGTCCTACACAGTAGGAAAGAAAGATACCTTAAGGTGGAAAGGAACATATAGTAGACACATGTGATATAAAAATGGGTTGGTGGGAGGCACTGAAAATGGAGATGTTTAAATGAGCATGAGGGGAAGTTTAGGAAGGGGCTAACCAAAATCGAGGGTATGTGGACAGTCCTTTTGGAAATTTACTGCTCTGAAAGCAAGTTCAAATGTGTAATTAACAGAGACAACAAAGGAGTTTCAATGCAGGTGTAATTGGAGAACGCTGCTCCCAGAAGCCATAGATTATTAAATAAAAATCCCAGTGCCAAGCATGTGATATTTCCCCAGAAGTCCCCCAAACAAAACAGGCTATTATCATCATTCTTGATTGTCCTTGAGAGTTAGGGTGGTAAGACCCTACTGCTGGTGACACAATTTTGATTACAGGACCAGAGAGATCCAGCTGGTATTGATTAATTTCAAGCTTTCTCTGGCTAGGTAGCTTTCATAGTGCCATTAGGTGCTATGCAGGCTGTGGAGAGAGGAAAACCATCAGCGCCCTTACTCAACAGTAGACCTTGTGTTCTATAACCTACCAGGCGAGATGGAACACTAATACACTCGTGTCGTGACTGACTTGAGGGTAACCAACCGCTTTGTGGTTGTATTTGAGACAACCACCAGTGACATTCTTTCTCCTTCAGGGCTCCACAGTCTCAACATTTCATGAACCCCTGAACCAGAGCCACCAAATGGGGACCAAGTGTTCAAATACACCACGGCCCCTATTGGTAGTTGGTGGAACTGTTTGGAGAGAACTTGAAGGTACAGCCTTGTTGATGGAGGTGTGTACCAGGGTTGAGCTTTGAGGTTTCAAAAGTCTTGGGGCATTCTAGGTCTTCTCTCTCTCTCTCTCTCTCTCTCTCTCTCTCTCTCTCTCTCTCTCTCTCTCTCTCTCTCCCTCTCCCTCCTGCTTGCTTCAGATGTGAGCTCTCAGTTGTTCCTGCTGCCAAGTTTCTGCTCCTTCATTGCAGACTATAACCCTCTGAAACTGTAAGTCCAATTAAATGTTTTCTTTTACAAGTGTCTTTGGTTATTTTGTTCTGTCACAACAATAGAAAACTAAGACCTTCCTACATGTGCTATATACCCATCCATTTCTTTAGTTTTTAGAATCAGGCTTTTACTAAATTACCCATGCTGTTCTTGAATCACTCTGTAGCCCAGGATGGCTTTGAACTTTTGATCCTCCTGTCTTGGTCTCCTAAGTAGTTGAGATATGATTGCTTTACTTTTGAAATAGTGAGTATACATTATAGTGGGGCTATAGCTCAGTGGTAGACTTCTTATCTACTAATAAGTACAAGGCCCTGGGTTTCACACACACACACACACACACACACACACACACACACACACACACACACACACAGAGAGAGAGAGAGAGAGAGAGAGAGAGAGAGAGAGAGAGAGAGAGAGAGACTGACTTTAAGCCTTGAAATTGCCTGTCAGTTTGTACTGTTCCTAAGTTTCCTTGTTTTCACAGTGCTGTAGAAAATGTTTGTAGGGAACTCTATACACTGCGTCCCGCCCAGTCTAGGGGTTGGAAGATGGAGGTAAAGAGACAGTGGCTTCTTCCAGCCTAAAGGGGCAGACCTCATCAGCATTCAATCTTCTTCCTCTCCCGCCATCAAAGTGAGGAGTTGCTTGACATTCCCAGCCTCCTACGACAGAACGTATAGTATTACTTTGACTGAAATCCTTAGGTTTTGCCCTGACCATTGTCTGAATAATAAAGACCTGGCCCTCTGCCTCGGAATCCAGCATTTCCTCATTTTGACAATGACTCGATGCAACCTGTCTTTATAGATGAAAGGAGGGTAAGACAGACCTCAGAGGGAAAACAAAGACTTGGAGAGCAGCACAGGCAGGCCTAAGTGCAGCTCTTTCAGTTCTAATGGAAAGACTATGAAAGGCACAGGGTGGTTTCATCTGCCTTTCTGCAAACAGCACAGTGGGCTGAGTGATCAATATTCCTTTAAAGTGCCCAGGAATTGTTACAGTTTTGACCAAAGGCAAGTAAATAAATGAATTGTCCTTTAGGGCTATAACATCAAAGCCTTTAAATGAAAGCAGCTTACATGAATGCAGACAAAATGTGTCCCTTGTGGTCACTGCAAGCATAAAATATCAATCAGGAGAATGCTTTTTAAATGCAGAGGGCGGATCCATGTTGTTGTGGCTATAATCCCTCATGTTGAAAGAGAGGAAAGAGCTTGATAAGGACCTTTGTTCTACATGACTTTGTCCTCTTTCCCCTCTGAGTGTAAACACGAAATCATTAGTATTAGAATCTAAGGAAAGAGCAGCCAAGACTCACTGTTAAGTGCCTACAAATCCCACTTTCTGTCCTAACTCTCAAGAGTATTATCTTTGAGGAATATAAAACAAATTCTAAGCCGTACATTTACACAAAAACTGGTCAACAAGGAAGAACAGAACAACAGTAATCATCTATTCACACACAGAGACACACATACACAGAGGCACATAGACACACACGCAGAACATGTACACACACAAAGACATGAACAAACACAGATGTACACTCACACTTAGACACCAACAAACACATACACACAAACACATGCAAGCACATATAGATACACACACAAACACACTCATGTACACACACAGAAAAACATGTATATACAACACATACATAAACACATGCAAATACACACACAGGCACACAGACACATGTACACAAATATACATTAAATGTGTACAGACGTACACATGCATATACATACAGAGAAACATATACACACACATGTATACATACATACATATGCATGCATACACACATACAAATGCATGAACACACATATGCGCATGATAACTTGCCTAGCTAGGAAGTGCCAATGTACAGATGCTCTCCAGAAGGAAGTATTCTGTTTGTGAGCTATTGTACTTCAAATGATGTCAGGTTAGGTGCCTTGCTATATTATTTGAAATGAGGTCACACGATACATCCTTTTAGTACCTCTGCAGTAGTTTGTTGTTGTTGTTGTTGTTAATTTTCTAAAGTCATTTTATATGGTCATTTCAATATCTGAGTATATTATGTATTATTTATATTATAATATATATGATATATCTCATAGTGCAAGGCCAAATATAAGATGTATGGTTATAGTAAAGAATGCAATCTTCAATGATGTCAATCATGCTCTAGTGAAGCTGAGCAAAGGGTGGTCTAGGGAATGGTGGAAGGAGGGGCAGCAGTCAGGAGACTAAGGAGAAGAGATCAAATGCTATTAAGAGTCTTGCCAATGAACTGGTGGAAATTCTGGTACATGAAAGTCCCCAGAAAGAAATTATTCAGACACTGTCTGAAAGATACGTATGCCATTGAGGTTTCTTTCTTTCCTTATTACAGCTCCAGTATGGTTTCTCTTTTAAAGGAAGCATGTTTGCTTAGGGAAAGCTTGTTCCTTCTTGACCTGGCCTTATTTCCCCAATAGTTGGCGATGTCATCCTTTCTCCACAACACTCCAGGCAGAAACCCATGTCATATTTGTTATCTCAGGGCCCGTATGTAAGTGCCTGAGATAAAAATTTGTCAAATAAGTGAATGCTGAACCACAGAAGAAGTGAGCAGAATGGGGAAATGGTCATGACCCCCTCTGATCAATCTAGCAATCTCATTCATCCTCAGGAGATGAGCCCTTCCTGGTCCTGTTCTAGCTGTAATGAATGGGAAAGTACTTCGTCAATGAACATCTCTCAACATGACAAAAGAGGCCTTTCATTTCATTCTGGGTTTTTTGTTTTGTTTTGGTTTTGGTTTGTTTGTTTGTTTTATTCAAGCAGCAAACTTTCATTGCTGTCTCACATTCACCCTTACATAGAAACTCAGAATTTACTTATACTCAACATTTTATGACACAAAAGAAAGACTCAAGCCACAAGTTAAACTTTTTTTTTTATAGGAATTTTTTTATTTACATTTCAAATATTGTTCCCTTTCTGGGTTTCCCATCCATAAGCCCCCTATACCATTCCCCTTTCCTTCTTCTATAAGGGTGTTCCCCCTCCCCAACCAACCCCCTTTTTTGTCTCCCCACCCTGACATTCCCCTGCACTGGGGGATCCAGCCTTGACAGGACAAAGGGCTTCTCCTCCCATTGGTGCCCTTAAACTTTATGTGGAGAAAACAGGGAAGTCAGGATGTAGCCTGCTGAGTACTAGGCTACAGTCAATTTGTCCTTTCTATTGACTACTGAAGAATGAAGAATCTGATTTTATAAATGCCACGAGAAGCATAAAGTCTGCTATATAAGTAAATAAATGCTGGACCTATATATAAACACATAAATGAACTGTCGATTCAATTAGATAATTACTGCATGAAGGAGCTGAAGCAGTCGTTTCACAGTGACGTTAAACACAGCTAATTTAGAACAAGTGGCCATCTGAAATTTGAAGTTTTCCGTGACCTTCGTAATTTTGCAATCAACAATAATATAAGTATAAAGTGGATATTGATTTTTTTTTTATTAACTTAGTATTTCTTATATACATTTCGAGTGTTATTCCCTTTCCGGTTTCCGGGCAAACATCCCCCCCCCTCCCCTTCCTTATGGGTGTTCCCTCCCCCCCTCCCCCCATTGCCGCCCCTCTCCCCCCAACAGTCTAGTTCACTGGGGTTCAGTCTTAGCAGGACCCAGGGCTTCCCCTTCCACTGGTGCTCTTACTAGGATATTCATTGCTACCTATGAGGTCAGAGTCCAGGGTCAGTCCATGTATAGTCTTTAGGTAGTGGCTTAGTCCCTGGAAGCTCTGGTTGTTTGGCATTGTTGTACATATGGGGTCTTGAGCCCCTTCAAGCTCTTCCAGTTCTTTCTCTGATTCCTTCAACGGGGGTCCTATTCTCAATTCAGTGGTTTGCTGCTGGCATACGCCTCTGTGTTTGCTGTATTCTGGCTGTGTCTCTCGGGAGAGATCTACATCCGGCTCCTGTCGGCCTGTACTTCTTTGCTTCATCCATCTTGTCTAATTGGGTGGCTGTATATGCATGGGCCACATGTGGGGCAGGCTCTGAATGGGTGTTCCTTCTGTGTCTGTTTTAATCTTTGCCTCTCTCTTCCCTGCCAAGGGTATTCTTGTTCCCCTTTTAAAGAAGGAGTGAAGCATTCACATTTTGATCATCCATCTTGAGTTTCATTTGTTCTAGGCATCTAGGGTAATTCAAGCATTTGGGCTAACAGCCACTTATCAATGAGTGCATACCATGTGTGTTTTTCTGTGATTGGGTTAGCTCACTCAGGATGATATTTTCCAGTTCCGACCATTTGCCTACGAATTTCATAAAGTCATTGTTTTTGATAACTGAGTAATATTCCATTGTGTAGATGTACCACATTTTCTGTATCCATTCCTCTGTTGAAGGGCATCTGGGTTCTTTCCAGCTTCTGGCTATTATAAATAAGGCTGCGATGAACATAGTGGAGCACGTGTCTTTGTTATATGTTGGGGCATCTTGTGGGTATATGCCCAAGGGAGGTATAGCTGGATCCTCAGGCAGTTCAATGTCAACTTTCTGAGGAATCTCCAGACTGATTTCCAGAATGGTTGTATCAGTCTGCAATCCCACCAACAATGGAGGAGTGTTCCTCTTTCTCCGCATCCTCGCCAGCATCTGCTGTCACCTGAGTTTTTGATCTTAGCCATTCTCACTGGTGTGAGGTGAAATCTCAGGGTTGTTTTGATTTGCATTTCCCTGATGACTAAAGATGTTGAACATTTCTTTAGGTGTTTCTCAGCCATTCGGCATTCCTCAGCTGTGAATTCTTTGTTTAGCTCTGAACCCCATTTTTAATAGGGTTATTTGTCTCCTGTGGTCTAACTTCTTGAGTTCTTTGTATATTTTGGATATAAGGCCTCTATCTGTTGTAGGATTGGTAAAGATCTTTTCCCAATCTGTTGGTTGCCGTTTTGTCCTAACCACACTGTCCTTTGCCTTACAGAAGCTTTGTAGTTTTATGAGATCCCATTTGTCGATTCTTGATCTTAGAGCATAAGCCATTGGTGTTTTGTTCAGGAAATTTTTTCCAGTGCCCATGTGTTCCACATGCTTCCCTAGTTTTTCTTCTATTAGTTTGAGTGTGTCTGGTTTGATGTGGAGGTCCTTGATCCACTTGGACTTAAGCTTTGTACAGGGTGATAAGCATGGATCGATCTGCATTCTTCAACTGACCTCCAGTTGAACCAGCACCATTTGCTGAAAATGCTATCTTTTTTCCATTTGATGGTTTTGGCTCCTTTGTCAAAAATCAAGTGATCATAGGTGTGTGGGTTCATTTCTGGGTCTTCAATTCTGTTCCATTGGTCTATCTGTCTGTCTCTGTACCAATACCATGCAGTTTTTATCACTATTGCTCTGTAATACTGCTTGAATTCAGGGATAGTGATTCCCCCTGAAGTCCTTTTATTGTTGAGGATAGTTTTAGCTAGTGGATATTGATTTTTAAAGTAGTTTTAAAAGATTTGCCAGCTTGACTGCTCACTTTATTTCAAAACACACATTAGTGATATCGCCATGTTACATTTGTATTTTCTTGCATTTAAAATTTTACTGGTACTTTTAAAATATCTTAGTTTTTAAGAATTTCATGCAATGTATTTGATCAGTTTCATTACCTACTTCTTTATTCCATGTACACCTCCCAGATCGACTGCCCCAACTTCATATTCTCTTTTTTAAATAAAATATTCCAACAGTTCATTTGTCCCATCCATAGAATCCTGCATAGGAGGTCATCCACTGAGAATGACTGACCTGCCAGTGTCTTTACACTTTTTAATGGGAGCCTACCATGTAAGAAGTGACATTTTCAAAATGTATTATTTCCACCTCAATAATGTTTTTGTCCTCTTTGATGAGTGTCCAGTGGTACAAATCTTTGCATTCTTCTTGACTGGACTAAGAGTGGATAAAAATACAAGAGATGTTTCTGAAATGGAGGCACTCTGGCTTTCATGCTAAGCTGAATTCACAATGCTCTTTAAAGTGCTGGCCTGCTTCTGCCTCCAGGGTGTCCAGGCGCTGTTGTATACTGGGCCAGTCTAGAAGAAACAAACCTTATGCGGGCCGGGTGGTTCCACAAGATCTCAGTCAGCATGAGTGCCAAGAGAAATAGCCTCCTCAGAGATGGTTTTCCATGGAACAGTTCTCCTTTATTGGGGATAACAAGGGCTATATAAACCTTGGAGAGTGGGTAGGAGTTTGAGGAGTGAGTGAACATTATTGGTTAGGGCCCAAGTGCTAGAAAATGATTAATTTGCATGAAGAGGAATTCCAAGAGCTTGCTGGTCATATCCTTATATAGAGAGGCAGTTATAACTATAATTTGGCCACCAAGCTATTTGACTACCTCAAGGGTAGCAGAGGTGGGGGGGTCTTATGGCCTATGTGTGCTTGGGACATGCAGACCCAGAGCTATGAGACAGTCCTACTCCTGCAGGTCCCAGGACGAGATCTCCACATTTGGACAGTCTAAACCTCACTCTTGCTCCGAACTGACTCCCTGAGTCATATGGCTTTCCCGCCCCACACAAAAGGATCACCTAAAGTTCCTGAAAGTAATTTGAACATGGGATATACATTGAAACAGCCTTAGAAGCCGCTTAAAGTGCTGACACCCAGACTTCCTGGAAGACCATTTGTAGAGACAGGATAAGGAGAACACTATGTTTTATCAATAGAATCTTTATGATTCTAATCCAGTTTAACTTAGAATCTACCAATTTATAACTATGGGAACAGAATAGAAGTAGTTTCACTTAAACTACTGATCTTTTTCATTTAAAGAAAACTGACCTGTGTTAGCCATGAAGAAATAGCTTGGGATAGTTCTAAAGTCCAAATTTTTCCATGATCTTTATCATTTTTGCCATATTTATGTGTCGTATCCTGTTTATTCAATTAATTTTTTCTCTAAATTACATTGAAAAATTCAAATGTGAGAAATAAAGAACTCTTTAAAATAAATATCAATAGGATTTCAGTATTGTCTACCACACAAGGAAGGCAACTCAAGTTTGGGCCACCTCCTCAGGAGTTACCAGGTTAGTGAGGTTCCCAAAGCCCCCAAACAATGCAGACAATTGCCACTGCTGATGGCTACCAACCAGAACTAAATAAGATTCTATTGCTGTAGATACCACACACTGTCTTGTCTCTAGAGATAAAAAGGTCACACAGGAACTGACAACATTCTCCATTCCAGATAGCCTTCATAATGCTAGAAGGTACTATACAACAGTGGAGGACAATTGTCATTCAGAGTCTTCCTCAGCTGTGGGCCCTTCGTGCTACATTACTGACAGGTCAACAAGATATGCATACTGATCCAGTCACGGGAAATCAGTCATCCGAGTAACCAACCAATTGTACTTGGACCTGAGGCCCACTCCATGTGAAGCGATTCATATCTGGTACACTAAACCTGGTCAAAAGTTCATGGCTTGAGAACTTACAGACTAGCACAGACTGCTGTTTGCTTGGTATTGTTTTTCTCCAAATGGACGTTCCTGTGGGGGAAAAAGCTCTCTAAATGATTATGTTTATGTCCATAAATTAGTGCGACTCTTGGATTTGATCAGAAAAGCTTCTTTCTGCACTGGGCATCAGTTACTGTGGAGATTTATAATTTGTTAAAGACAGAAGAATAAGCTGTTAAACTCGAACTCACAGCTGCTATGCTGTCACATAGCTGTATCTGTTCAAAGCATGCACACAAAACAGCATGAGTCCATCGGCAGCCTGCTACAGTGTGTGTGTGTGTGTGTGTGTGTGTGTGTGTGTGTGTGTGTGTGTGTGTGTGTGTGTGTGTGTGTGTGTGTGTGTGTGTGTGTGTGTGTGTGTGTGTGTGTGTGTGTGTGTGTGTATTCACAAGGCTCCATCCTTCCCTAGGCTCTATAGGGAGTTAACAATTTCTGGGTAAAGGAGAGACATCTTTTCAGTGATATAGCCACTGGCGAGGTGCCTATGGCCCTGTAAACAACACTAATAAAATTTATTGGATATGAACATTGGAAGACTGTTTGGGAAAAGGGAGGAAGGAGGATAAACTAGGGTAAAGGGTAGTAGTAAACATAACTAAAATACATTGTAAGTATAAAAATATCATAACGAATTCAATTCTGTATATTTAGTATATGATAGTATAAATTCTGTACACTTAGTATACACTAATAAAAATGAAAGTAACTTAAAGAAAGCAAGCTCCCTCACATTAAAGCCCAGTCAGACACTATTTCATGCCTGTTTTAGTTAGGTTTCTATTGATTTGAAGAGCCATGACCATGACAACTCTTGAAAAGGAAAACATTTAATTGAGGCTGGCTTCCAGGTTCAGAGGTTTAGTTCATTATTGTCAAGGTGGGGAGCATGAAGTCACATGGGCAGACATGGTGTTGAGCTGAGAGTTCTACATCCAGATCAGCAGGTATAAATAAGAAAGAGTAACACTCAACCTGGATTGAGCATTCAAAACTTCAAAACCCACCCCCACTGACACACTTTCTCTAACAAGGCCACACCTACTTCAACAAAGCCATACATTCTAATAGTGCAACTCCCATAACCCTATGTGACCGTTTTCAGTCAAGCCACCACATTACACCAAGGTATACAGCCAAAACATTACCTTCTTTTTGTTAAAAAGGAGGTGGCTTTCATTCCTTGTAAAGGACCAAAGATAAATGCTTAGTGCTATTCTTAGTTATTGAGGCTGTTCATAAAAAAAACCATGTAAGACAAATGGCGAAACATGAGAGGAATATTTTCCGGTGGATTAAGGAGGACAATTGTTATTACCAGTGTTATTCCACTGTGCTCCATGGATGGTACACAGCTGACAGGCTAGCATGATATCCACACTAATCCAATAGTGTCAGGCCAGTTTTTGGTGTCACTCATGTATTTCAACCTGTGTGTGGAGTAAGTTTTACCTCTAATCAACCATGGGTTAGTCACTTCCATGACTTTCATGCCATTTTTGTGTCAGCTGCCATATCTTGTCCAGCTGGTCATCTGTAGCTCTCCGAGTTCACAGCTGGGTTACTTGTGTCTTCCAATCACATGCATAGCACCTTCTAGTGCTATGAAAGCTAGCAAGTAGGGGTGAAGCTTCCAGATTAGGACCAGCTTTATCTCTTCACATTCTTCACTCAAACATGTGGTCTTTTTCAGCAATAAGGTCACATTGCCAAAGAAAACCTGTTACTTTGTCATCTAATTTAAGACAAGAACTAATATTTTCTTTGCAATCCAAGGCACTCAGATGTATTTTATTGCTAAAATGGAAGCCTACACACATGAAACTCTGATCAAAGCATTCTCTATCCTCCTTCTTTCTTAATGTTACATGTTTATTTTTGTTTCACCAATGATAGCCATCACTCCTAATAAGAAGAAAAATGATGAAGAATAGACAATGAAATACCATGTTTAAAAAATGTGCTCAGTTTATATTACTATTTATACTGGATTTAGTTTCACCATATTAATTTTTAGTTTGTCCCCAAGGCTACTCTTCTCCAAGCCAACTAACCTTAGTTCCTTATTATGTAGTGTCTTTGTTTTATAGTTTCCTGATGCTATGCTAAAATACTCTGACCAAAAACAAAACAAAACAAAAACAAAAACAACTAAATGAACAAACAAACAAACAAAAAACTCTTAAGGGGAAAAGTGTTTATTTTAGCTCCCAGTCCAAGGTAAGAGTCTGTCATAGTAAGGAATAAACTTATCAGGAGCTTGAAGAAATAGATCACATTACATCAGCTATTAGAATAAATGAGTGCATGCTTGTGTTCAACACACTCTTTCCATTCTTACATGGTTTAGGATCCTCTGTCTAGGGAATGGTACCACCCACAGTGGATTGATCTTCCCGCCTCAAGATAATACCCTACAGGCATTCCTAGATGTGTTTCTCCAAGATGATTCTATATTCTTCCTCATCAACAGTTAACACTAACCATCACATGCAGTAAATTCAATTTACACCTTCCATAATATTCCTGGGTCCAAAGGTAGGGCTGGCAACAAGTGATACATGCAACCTTTGTGCCAGAGTCACATCAAACAGCTCTGAATATTTAGTATATCATAACTCATGATCCTTACTAGGCCAGAGGTATATTATGTACATTTTAATGAGGAAATTGATATCATAGTTACCTAGTTTCTATTACTTTTTCTTTCTTTATATTTAAATATATTTTTATTTATTCCTGGAGGGTTTCATAGATGTGTATAGTATATTTTGATCATATCTAGCCCCACTTCATCCTCTCCAACCTCTTCAGTTCCTACTACCACATAATCTCAACTTTATATCCTTAAAAAAAAACCCAACACATTGAACTAATTAGTACTACCCAAATGCACATGGATGCTGGGTCATCCACTGGAACATGACAACTTACCAGAGAAAACACATTCTTCCCACCCCAGCAGCCTTCAACAACCAATAGCTCCTCATTGTAGGTGGCACCTCATTGATGAGACCTTAAAACCAGGAGATATCAAGGAATAAAGAAAGGCACACATACAGAAAGGGTGGGGATGATGAGCTCTGATGGAGAGCCACCAGCAGCAACCTGAAAACTCAGCACTTTTATACAACTGAGGAGGTGGTTCTGTCATATAGAGCTGGACAAAGAAGCAGGTTTAGCTAATCTTGGCAGGATTTCTCTATGGAGCAATAGTCTCAGGCTGCAGTCAAGTAGGAGGATGAAGCTTCAGTTGACATTTTCTGCACACGTTGTCAACATCCATAGAAGGACCATGGGATGGCTTGGCCATATCCCTAAGCTGATGGGATGAAGGCTTTGTCATTCCCTTGGGTCTAAGACTATTTCTCTTACTCTGAGTATTCCTTAGTTACCTGTAGTTCTTTGTTTGTGGGTGGGGCCCTGTGTAATTTCTCTCTTCCATGTCTTATTTGGGTAGCCATATTATTAAGGTAACATGGGTGAAGTTTCTCTGCCATTTCTAGGAGACATAAGTTAACAGCAGATTTCCTGGTCCTATGGATCTTGTAATATTTCTGTTCCTTCTTTTAGGATGTTTCCTGAGACTTAGTCAGGGATTGTATTGTAGGTCTATCAATTGGAGCTAGACACCCTCAGTCACTTGATCTCTGCATTTGGGCTAATTGTGGTTTTCTGTAATGCTTGCTAATTGTTGCAAAGAGATGTTACTTCGAATAGGGGTGAGACCTATACATGTGGATAACTAGATAAATATTTGGAATGCAGTGAGGACCTCTGTTATTTTAGTAAATCTGTAGTAGCATATTCTCCTCTAAGATGCATGACTTCACAAGTGCTCGATAATTGAGTAGCTTCTAGCACCAGGCCTGATTTCTATCCCGTTAAGCAGGTTTTAAGTTAAATTATAACACTGTTAGTTACTGCCAAGGTGTGTGTCATTATTTTATCCTTGGGAATAACTTGTCATGCTTGTCACTCTTGTGTCTCATAGGCAGTACAGCTGTGTAGAACTACTGGTTACATTCCTTGCTTGCAAGTTTGTATAGTGCCTTCCAGTAACATGAAAGCTAGTCTTCATAGAAAAGGCTTTCAAGTCAGATCCAACTTGGGTTCTCCAAGTCTTATGCCCAAAGCGCATTGTGTCTTCTAAAATAAGGACTTACCTTTAAGTACTATGGACAACAAAAGGCAGCAGAAATATCCTAGATTGTTTGGGGAGTCTCTTGGACTCCACCAATCAAAAATGTGAAAAATTTTTTTCTCATGCCTGCTTTGGAGGTTTTGTTGTTTGTTGGTCTTTGAAGAGCACTGTCAGTTCAAATAGAATAAGTGTGTGTGTGTGTGTGTGTGTGTGTGTGTGTGTGTACAAATTTACATGTACTATATATAATTTTGTTAAGTAAATAATAATAATATGATTTCTTAAGTTTTTTTTAGACATTTGTAGTGTTTAGTCAATTTTCTACAGGCTAAAGGCATCATGAAGAGACAGTATGATCATAGCAACTTTATAAATGAAAGCATTTAATTGGGGCTTGCTTACAATTTCAGATGTTTAGTCCATTATTATCATGGTAGAGTGCAGGCAGACATAGTTGGGGCTAGAGAAGGAGCTGAAAGTTCTACATCTGGATTCAGAGGCAGCAGGAAGAAAGATACTGGACCTGACTTGGGTCTTTGAAACCTCAAAGCCCACCCCCAGGGACACACTTCCTTCAACAAGGGCACACTTAATCCTTTCAAAGATCCACTCCCTAACCATTTAAATACATGAACTCATGGGACAATTCCCACATAGGTTCCAAACCTATGAACATAAATAATGTTTCTCTTTGTTTTGTAATAACATAGGCTTCTCATGATCACAGACACATTGTCAGGATGATCTAATTATTCTCTTTGGGTTGGTTGTTTTGGTAAATGCCTGCTTCACCAGGTGACTGGTCCTTAAGAATGTGTGGTAGGGAGCAGGCTTTGCAGAACACTTAGTATTGGTTTACCTTCCTCTATTTTTTGCTATATTTACCTCACTCTTCTCTCTCCATTTAAAATACTGCCCTCCCCCCAAGCCTGAATATCATCTTCTGGCACCATGATAGCCATGAGAGGAAAAAGCTCCCACTTTATTACCAGCTGATTTTCCTATGCCTGGTGACTTCTGTAACACAAAATCAAGATGAAAAATGATCTTTTCCATATGCTCTATTTTCTACACTAGGCATATATTTCTCTTTTAATTGGGAAAGAAAAAGGTAATGCTGTCTTAAAAGATGAACTTAAAATGTGATTCTTGTCTGCAAGTTGTCCATAACTTTGAGAAAGAAGCAATAGCACAAAGGCACTTCTGCATCTGGAAGGCATGATTCAGAAAAGGATTTCTTTCCCTTTTTTTTTTTTTTTTTGCACCTCATAATAAATGTTATTTTGGCAGTTTATAAACAGACTGCTAAATGTCACCTTTTGAGACATGTGGCAGGCTTGTGGGAGAGGACTGTGGGGAGTCAGTCAGGTGGGCCAGCCAAGTGTGATAAGTGGCTGAGCTGGCTTGAGCAGCAATTTGACAGCACACAGATCTTTGTCTGCAGAGTTGGCCCACATTGTAAAATCCTGAGATTGTCACTTTCATATAGACAACAAAATGACCTCGCTGATCCTCTAAAAGCCAAACATGTAGTTTCTGTGTGTCTTACACAATTTCTGACACCTCTCAGACCTACTTGAGAACACTGTTGAGAGGCAGCACAGTGTGCAGGATATGCTGACAGTCTCTGAGCAGAGAAACCAGCCCGAAGTGAGAGCCACACCACCTGCCAGCTCCCTACCACATCATTCTTAAGGACAAGTCACCTGGTGAAGCAGGCATTTACCAAAACAATCAACCTGCCAAGGATAAATTAGGTCATCCTGACAGTGTATCTGTGATTGTGGAACAAAGAAACACTTCATTGGAATCCATGCTCCATTAATGCAGAACTCAGCTGTCTGCTGAGCTCAGGTTCCTCTGTCCCCATCCCCACCTAAGCAGATGGAGACCTTAATGCAGTGCTTATCATCACACCATGGGTAGAAGTCCATGTGAACTCCAGAGAGGCCCCAGAGGCTCTTACTACATGTATTAGACACTAACTATATTGGCCATGTTGGAAATCGGGAAAATGAAATTATATTTGGTAAAGTGAGAGAAAATGCTAGATGTCTTGGGAAAGAGAAAATCCCCAAAACTTCATAGTAAATTGGAAGGGTTCTTCAAGCAAATGTTCTGGTTCCATTCAGTAGCCCCCAAGGACCACAAAACCTTTTCAGCTTAACAGTGCAATTCGTAATGACAGATGAATCACCAGAGAAAACTGCTTTGCATTTAGATGGCTCAGAGAATCCGACTTTTTGACTATAGTTGCAAGTTCTCTTTGGGGATGTGTATGGGTAGAGTGTCACACACTGCCCAATAAAGCAAGCAGCCTCTGACCAAAGCAAGTACTGTGGCAAGACCCTGATAGCGGGTGCTGGAAGACACAACACACATGCTGTGATAACTATTCTCGGTTGTCAGTTTGACTATATCTGGAATGAACTACAATCCAGAAATAGAAGGCACACCCCTGATCTGGATCTTGGGGCAGGAAGACAAGCTTTTGACCCAGATTGTGGAGCTGGAAGGCACAGGCTTTTGATCCAGATCCCGAGGCTGGAAGACATACATAATCTGGGGCACACCTGCTGCTAGAAACCTATAAAAGAACTATGGGAGAAGGACGGGTCCATTCTTCATTGTTTGCTTGTCCTCACCTTGCTAGCATCTTCACTGGCATTGGAGCCTACTTCTTTAGGATTCCCACACATATAGAAGAGCAGCTGAGACACACAGCCTTGTGGGATTGAGCAAGTATTGGATTCTTGTACTTTCCACTCACAGCTAGCTATCATTGGAATGAATATATATAATATATATAATATATAATATGTATAATATATAATATATATTCTATAAGCTCTGTGATGCTAGATGATGATTTCAATAGGGTGACTTACACTATCAAAACCCATTTCACCCGTTGTCTTTCCTCTTTTTATTTATTGGGGTACCTTGTGAAGTTTTGTATTTGTTTTGATAAAACACAAGATTAGTGCTTTCATCCCAAGTACCTCCAGTTCCCTTTCACATGTGTCTTCACAAAACATCTTCTTCTTTTTTTTCTTTTGTATTTCAAAGCCCATTCAGTGAGACATTTTCCATCTAGAATCAGGGACAAACTTGGCAAGTCCAGTGATTTAAACTTTCTACTGCATGTATATATTAATGGTAGTTGGGCAGGACAGGTACACTATGGAACAGGCACATATGTCAGAGAACAGATTGTTGAGTCAGTGCTCTCTCCCACGTGGACCCCAGGGTTGGAACTCAGCTTATCAGTCTTGGTGGCATGAGTGTTTGTTCATTAATACATCTTGCCAGACCAGTTCAGTGACTTTTAAATGAGCAATGACTACTCAATCACTCTATAGCAGGGAAATTGGGCTTTTCTTACCTAATTTTCCCCTCCAGTGTATATTCTTGCGTGTGCATGTGCGTGCGTGTGCACGCTTGTGTGTGTGTATGTATGTATGTATGTTTGTGTGTACTTATCTGTGTGTATGCTTGTGTATATATACTTGTGTGTATGTGTGCACACTTGTGTGTGTGTGTGTTTGTGTGTACTTGTCTGTGTGTATGCTTGTGTATATACACTTGTGTGTATGTGTGTATGTTTTTGTGTGTGTGTGTGTGTATGTGTGTGTGTGTGTACATAATAGATCAATTGTAAAGGGCATGAGGTTAACGTGCTTGCATTAACCTCATTAAGTAGCCCTAATAGGTCTAGGATTGAAGGCATGCAGTATATAGTTTTCTGGCTACACATATGGTCCACATGCTTTATGGCCAGTGGCTGGAAGGACTTTATGACCATAACCTAATAAAGTTTTTTGTATCAATCCAAATTTAATCATTTTTGGGGATCAGTTACTGAGCTTACAAAAAGTCATCCACCCACAAAGCATTGCACAGGAGCAGAGCTGTAAGAAAGCTGAATAGGGCCCACAGTCTTCTGAACCCAAAACCTGCCCTGACAGAGCTAGTCTCTCAGGAGCGACTCTCACTCCTAAGCCCACAGATGAGACCCCGTTTTCACTCCACCAATGTCCAAAGAGGCACCCACCATGAGCGCACAGGGCACAGGAACCACAGAGCAGTCTGGGACAGGACACTTCTGGTTTCCATCTGTGCCCAGAGCTAAAGCTATCCCACAGCACTCCTGACCCAAAACTTGCCCAGAGAGAACTGGTCTCCCAGGAGTGCTCTCACTCCTAAGACCCCAGGCTCACAGGCCCACAGGAGGGACAAGCTCCAGTCAGAGACAGCAAGACAAGCTAGACCAGAGACAACCTGATGGCGAGAGGCAAGCATAGGAACCAAGCAACAGAAACCAAGACTACTTGGCAATATCAGAACCCAGTTCTCCCACCACAGCAATACTGAGTATCCCACCACACCCGAAAAACAAGATTTGGATTTAAAATCACATCCTATGATGATGACAGAGAATTTTTAAGAAGGACATAAAAAGCTCCCTTAAAGAAACACAGGAGAACATAGGTAAAAAAGTAGAAGCCCTTGAAGAGAAAACACAAAGTCCCTTAAAAAATTACAGGAAAACACAAACGAACACACACACACACACACACACACACATTTGAAAGAATTGAACAAAACCATCTAGGATATGAAAATGGAAAGAGAAACAATAAGGAAATCACAGAAAAGACAACCCTGGAGATAGAAAACCTTAGGAAAGAGATCAGGAGTCATAGATGCAAGAATCATCAACAGAATACAAGAGGTAGAAGAGAGAATCTCAGGAGCAGAAGATACCATAGAAAACATTAACATAGCCATCAAAGAAAATGTAAAACACAAAAAGCTCCTAACTCAAAACATCCAGGAAATCCAAGACACAATGAGAAGACCAAACCTACAAATAATAGATATAGGAGAGAGCAAAGATTCTCAATTGAAAGGGCCAGTAAATATCTTCAACAAAATTATAGAAGAAAACTTCCCTAACCTTAAGAGATGTTCATGAACATACAAGAAGCCTACAGAACTCCAAATAGATTGGACCAGAAAAGAAATTCCTCTTTTCACATAATAGTCTAAGCACCAAGTGCACAAAACAAACAAAAAATATATATAAAAAAAAACAGTAAGGGAAAAAGCTCAATTAACATATAAAGGCAGACCTATCAGAATTATACCAGACTTCTCAACAGAGACTATGAAAGCTACAAGATCCTGGGCAGATGTCATATAGACCCTAAGAGAACACAAATGCCAACCCGGATTACTATATCGAGCAAAACTCTCAATTACCATAGATGGAGAAACCAAGATACTCCATGACCAAAGAAATTTACACAATATCTTTCCACAAATTCAACCCTACAAAGGTAATAGATGGAAAACACCAACACAAGGAGGGAAACAACACCCTAGAAAAAGGAAGAAAGTAATCTTCTTTCAACAAACCCAAAAGAGAAGAGCCACAGAAACATAATTCCACCTCAAAAACAAAAATAACAGGAAACAACAATCACTATTCTTTAATATCTGTTAACATCAATGGACTCGATTCTATTAAAAAAAAAAAAAGACATAGACTAACAGACTGGATATGTAAACAGGACCATTTTGCTGCAAACAGGAAACACACCTCAGTGAAAGGCAGCTACTACCTCAGAGTAAAAGGCTGGAAAACAATTTTCTAAGCAAATGATCCCAAGAAACAAGTTGGAGAAACCATTTCAATACCAAATAAAATTGACTTTCAACCAAAAGTTATCAAAAAAGATATGGAAGGACACTTCATACTCATCAAAGGAAAAAATCTATCAAGATGAACTATCAATTCTGAACATCTATGCTCCAAATGCAAGAGTACCCACACTCATAAAAGAAACTTTACTAAAACACAAAGCAAACATTGTACTTCACGCAATAATAGTGGGAGACTTCAACACACACTCTCATCAATGGACAGATCATGGAAACAGAAACTAAACAGAGACACAGTGAAACTAACAGAAGTTTTTAACCAAGTGGACTTAACAGATATCTATAGAACATTTCATCCTAAAACAAAATAATATACCTTCTTCTCAGCACTTCATGATACCTTCTCCAAAATTAACCATATAATTGCTCCCAAAACATGCCTCAATAGATACAGGAAGATTAAAATAATTCCATGCATCCTATCAGATCACCATGGACGAAGACTCGTCTTCAGTAACAGCAAAAATGATAAAGAGCCCACAAATACATGGAGGCAGAACAACGCTCTACTCAATGGAACTTGGTCAAGAAAGAAATAAAGAAGGAAATGGAAGACGTTTTAGAATTTAATGAAAATGAAGGCACAACATACCCAAACTTATGGGACACAATGAAAGCAGTGATAAGAGGAAAACTCATAGTTCTGTGTGCCTCCAAAAAGAAACTGGAGAGAGCATACACTAAGACCTTGACAACATACCAGAAAACTCTAAACGACGACGACGACGACGACGACGACGACGACGACGACAACAACAACAACAACAACAATGACAAAAAAGCAAATAGATCCAAGAGGAGTAGAAGGAAAGAAAAGATCAAATTCAGAGCTGAAATCAACCAAGTAGAAACAACGACGATGACAACAACAACAACAACAACAACAACAACAACAACAAAACCTATAAAAAGAATAAAAAAAACCATGAGTTGGTTCTTTAAGAAAATCAACAGGATAGATAAACCCTTAGCCAGACTAACCATAAGGGCACAGAAAAAGTATCCAAAGTAACAAAATCAGAAATGAAAAGGGAGACCTAACAACAGAAACCGAGGAATTAAAAAAAATTATCAGATTCTACTGCAAAAGCCTATACTCAACACAACTGCAAAATCTGGATGAAATGGACAATTTTCTAGACAAACCAAGACCAAAGTTAAAGTAGGATCTGATAAGCCATCTAAATAGTCCCATAACTCCTAAAGAAATAGAAGCATCATTAAAAGTCTCCCAACCAAAAAAAAAAAAAGAGCCCATGACCAGATGGTTTTAGTGCAGAATTCTATCTGTCAAAGAAGACCTAATATCAATACTCTTCAAACTTTTCCACAAAAATAGAAACAGAAGGAATATTACCCACTTTGTTCTTTGAAGACACAATTCTGCTTATACATAAACCACACTAAGACTCTACAAAGAAAGAGAACTTCAGACCAATTTCCCTCATGAAAACTCAATAAAATTCTTGCAACCCAAATTTTGATATGTTCTTAACATATCAAAATGATTATTCACCATGATCAAGTAGGCTTCATCTCAGGAATGCAGGCATAGTTCAATGTACAGAAATCCATCAATGTAATTCACTATATAAATAAACTCAAAGAAAAAATCTACATGAGCATCTTATTAGATGCTGAGAAAGCATTTGACAAAATTCAACACCCCTTCATGATAAGTCTTGGAAAGATCAGGAATTCAAAGCCATACCTAAACATAGTAAAAACAATATACAGCAAACAAGTAGCCAACATCAAACTATATGAACAGAAACTTGAAGTAATCCCACTAAAATCAGGGATTAGACAAGGCTGCCCTACCAATTCAATATAATACTTGAAGTCCTAGCCAGAGAAATCAGATAGCGAAAGGAGGTCAAAGGGAAACAAATTGGAAAGGAAGAAGTCAAAATATCACCATTTGCTGATGATATGATAGTATACTTAAGTAACCCCAAAAGTTCCACCAGAGAACTACTAAGCCTTATAAACAACTTCAGCCAAGTGGCTGTGTATAAAATTAACTCAACTCAGAAGCCTTCCTCTACTCAAAGGATAAACAGGCTGAGAAAGAATTTGGGAAATAACACCCTTGACAATAGTCCCAAATAATATAAAATACTCGGTGTGACTTTAACCAAGCAAGTGAAAGATCTGTATGGCAAGAACTTCAAGTCTCTGAAGAAAGAAATTGAAGAAGATCTCAGAAGATGGAAAGATCTCTCATGCTCATGGATTGGCAGGATTAATATAGTAAAAATGGCTATTTTGCCAAAAGCAATCTACAGATTCAGTGCAATCCCCATAAAAATTCCAACTCAATTCTTCATAGAGATAGAAAGAGCAATTTGCAAATTCATTTGGAAAAGCAAAAAACTCAGGGTAACAAAAACTATACTCAACAATAAAAACATCATCCCAGACCTCAAGACTGAGCAATAGTGGTAAAAACTATATGATATTGGTACAGAGACAGGCAGGTAGATCAATGGAACAGAATTAAAGTCCCAGAAATGAACCCACATACTTATAGTCACTTGATCTTTAACAAAGGATCTAAAACCATCCAGTGGAAAAACTGCATCAGCATGTAGAAAAATGCAAATCCATCCATTCTTATCTCCTTGTACAAAGCTCATTTCCAAGTGGATCAAAGATCTCCCCATAAAACCAGATACACTCGAACTAATAGGAGAAAAAGTGAGGAAGAATCTTGAACACATAGGCACAGAGGAAAAATCTCCCGAACAGAACACCAATAGCTTATGCTCTAAGATCAAAAATGGACAAATGGGACTTCATAAAATTGCAAAGCTTCTGTAAGGCAAAGGACACTGTCATTAGGACAAAATGGAAACCAATAGATTGAGAAAAGATCTTTACCAATCCTACATCCGATAGAGGGTAATATTTAATACAGACAAAGAACTCAAGAGAGTTCAGACTCCAGAGAACCAAATAATTCTATTAAAAATGGGGTACAGAGCTAAACAAAGAATTCTCAATTGAGGAATATCGAATAGTCAAGGAGCACGAAAAGAAATGTTTAACCTCCTTAGTCATCAGGGAAATGCAAATCAAAACAAACCTGAGATTCCACCTCACACCAGTCAGAATGGCTAAGATAAAAATCTCAGGTGACAGCAGTTGCTGTCAAGGATGTAGAGAAATAGGGTTACTCCTCCATTGTTGGTGGGATTGCAAGCTGGTACAACCACTCTGGAAATCAGCCTGGTTGTTCCTCAAAAATTGGACATAGTACTACCTGAGGACCCAGCTATACCACTCCTGGGCATACACACAAAAGATGTTCCAACATACAACAGGGACAAATGTTTCACTATGTTCATAGCCAGAAGCTGGAAAGAACCCAGATGTCCCTCAACAGAGGAATGGATACAGAAAATGTGCTACATTTACACAATGGAGTATTATTCAGCTATTAAAAACAATGACTACATGAAATTCTTAGGCAAATGGATGGAACTAGAAAATATCATCATTAGTGAGGTAATTCAGTCACAAAAAAACACACATGGTATGTACTCTCTGAGAAGTGGATATTAGCCCCAAATCTCGGAATACCCAAGAAACTATTCACAGACCACATGAAGCTCAAGAGGAAGGAAGAGCAAACTGTAGATGCTTCAGTCCTTCTTAGAAGGGGGAAGAAAATACTCACGGGAGGAAATACAGGGAGAAAGAGTGGAGCAGAGACTGAAGGAAAGGTCATCCAGAGACTGCTCCAGCTGGGGATCCATCTCATATGCAGCCACCAATCCCAGTCACTATTGCTTATGCCAAGAAGTCCTTGCTGACAGGAGTCTGATATGGATGTCTCCTGAGAATCTCTGCCAGAGCCTTACTAATACAGATGAGGATGCTTGCAGCTAGCCATCAGACTGAGCACAGGGACCCCAGTGGAGGAGTTAGAGAAAGACTGAAGGAGCTGAAGGGGATTGCAACCACATAGGAACAACAGCAATATCAACTAACTAGATCTCCTGGAGCTCCCAGGGACTAAACCACCAACCAAAGAGTACACATGGAGGAACCCGTGGCTCCAGCCGCTTATGTAGCAGAGGATGGCATTGTCTGCCATCAATAGGAGGAGAAGCCCTTGGTCCTGTGAAGGCTCTTTTTCCCAACGTAGGGGAATGTCAGGGTGTTGAGGTGGGAATGGGTACATGGGAGTGGGTGGGTGGGAGGGAGAGCATCTTCATAGAAGCAGTGCGAGAGGGAGGGGGAATAAGAGAGGGGGGAAGGGGGATAACATTTAAAATGTAAATACATAAAATATACAATAAAAATAAATTAATTAAAAAAGAAAGCTGAATAAGTGATTCTTGTTCATAGTGAAGTGACAGGAAGCGAGTATAACTACACTCCTCTGTTTTCTTGGCATAGGTTGCTCATGGCGATCGTATATGCCCTGTTAACTATCCTAGAGACTGAGGATGAAAAAGGCATGATAACAAGATTTAACTCTTCATGTCTATGAGCCCTTTGTGTTGTTTGTGAAATAAAAAACAAAAAACAAAAACAAAAACAAAACAACAACAACAACAACAATACCCTATTTGACTGTATAGAAATTTTGAGAGTCTAAAGTGAGGAAAAATAACTTCTTTGGACTTTTCATTCCAGGTAGGGTAGACGTTTGTATGCCGAGGAGGTGCTAAGCAAGGCCAGAATGTGTACATATTCATATCCTTAGCAGGGAGTGACCTGAGTGAAGCCCAATCCCCAGTCTTCTCCTAGCCATGCTCTTCTCCTGTGTGCTGGGATACAGAAGGATGCTTCATTCAAACTCCCAAGTTCCTAGGCACACGAGGTGGACAGGCCTGGAATTTTAATCTCCATCCTCCAGGCATGAGTGACTGGAGTAGTTATTGTTTTGTCCCAAGTAACAAGACTCATGAAGTCCTTCTTGATTTCCCATTGGGCTGCTGGAGGTAACAGAATCTTGTACTTCCTTCCATTGAGCCCATCAGCCGATCTAATCTGACAGGCAGGTCCATGCCTTCTCTGCTTCTATGGAGATTGCTTTACATTTAATTCTGGGGTTAGGGCTGCTGGACAGTCTCAGCTGTCCCCTGGACTACTGCTCTTTTGCCACATACATATGCCAGTTTATTTCTTTGGTGAACAAGGAAATCGTCTTTTTGGTTTTTCTTTTAGTGCCTTACAGCTACCCATGTGTGTAGCCAGACAGCTACTAAAAGAGAAAGTTCCAGGGTCATATTTAAGTGGAGAGATTTTCCTGGCCTATTTTCTCTGGTATGAACGGTAGAGGTTAAATTTTTACAGAAAGCCAAAGCTTACATGAAAAGGAGATGATAGTGAAAATAAGACTTTTAATCCAAAATAGCAACAACAACAACAACAACAACTTGGTAGGAAAGAAATTATATGTCAAAGCTGTAATAGTAATACAAGGAATCCTTTAAAGACTGGAAGGCATGAGTTTCTAGGCTGAATATCAAAGAAATGGATATTCCTAAAGCAAGTCATAACAGCATTTTAAACGATGTCTTATTAATTCTTTGAGAATTTCACACAATGCATTTTGAACATATTCATTGCCCCTCCCTCAACTATTTTCATAAGCGACCTTTCCACCCTTCCATCCCTCCATCCCTTCCCATTCAACTCTGGAAATTTTTTCTTTCCTTATGAATTCCAGTTTGCTTGCATTGTGCAGCTAGTCCTGGGGCTTGCCCTGTCATGTGGTCCGCTATACTAGGGGTCATGTCAGTCAAGAAACCGGACTTCCCTTCACCTAGCTGCTATCAAATGCCGGCGACTCCTCAGCTCCTCTTGGGATTTCTTACCCACTCCCACCCCATGCTGGGCTTTAGTCTGGCTGGAGTCCTTTGTATGCTGTTACCATGGCTGTGACCATGCATGTGCTGCTGCCCTGCTGTGTCCTGAGAGGACTGGTTCCTAGATGCTGTCCTTCTTCACCTCCTGCTCTTTTAGCCATTCTTTTCCTCTTCATTAAAGCACTACTGTCTCCAAAATTTGGTGGGAAATTCTCCACCAACATTATCCATGAGCCTCCAAAATCTCTTGAGAAAAGCCATGTCAGAGCAGAACAGCAGCAGACTCTCAACATACTGAAAAATAAAAGAATAAGCATCCTCAACCAATTTGTTTATAAAAGAGTGAATTCTCCTACCCTGAAAAAGAGAACGTAAAAGAGTATGGCCACCATGGGATTCAGTAACACAGTTTCCCGCAAAATACATAGAACCACCGTGTGGTCTGGGAATCCGCACTTTATGTTTATTTCAACACTATTCACTGTAGCCAAGTGATAGAATCGTAGGTCCAATCACTGATTGATAGAAGAAACGTGGCACAGATAAATAGAATACTGCTCAGCCTTAACAGTGAAGGGAATTCTGTCATCTGTGATACATGGATAATATTGAGTACACTGTGTTAAATGAAATAAACCAGACAAGACAAGCATTTGCTAAACAGTCTCATGTTGGGAGCCAAAACAATTGAAGTCATAGAAACAGATGGTAGAGTGGTGGTTACTCAGTTCAAGGACTTGAGGGAATGGGGTTAAGATGATCAATGTATCCATTTTGCAGAGGAGTAAGGCCTTGATTTTTTACTTCCAGCAAACTGTGGTGATATTCATAAAGCATATCATCATTTTCTATTCCATAAATATGTAATAAATTGTCAGTTTGTAATAAAGTATCTTTTCTTTAAAAAGAACTAATGAGCTAAAAATCTTTGTTGACAAATTATTTCTAGCCGTGAATTCTATCCTTGGGCAGGTTCATATTTTAATAATGGGATAAAGATATTTCTAGAATGTTAAGTCTCAGAACACGTATTTCCGGTGCTTTTCTGGAAGCTACTGGGTAATGCACTAAAAAGAAAAACGGAGATGGGATACAGGAGACAGGGGACCCAGGGAAGGAGAAGACATTACAAAGAAATATTCTTAAATAAGATTGTACCGAGGAAAGCAGAGACAAACTGGTTCGCCAAACAAAGCAGAAATTCGTGCCAAGAATTCTGAGAGGGGCATAACAGGACCTAGTTAATTAGAAAAAAAAAAAGAGAGGCAATTAATAAATCCTATTGAGACAGTCATTTGCAAAACAGGATTACAAATGTGGATTCGCCTATGATAAAGTGGGCAGGGCAAAGGGATCCAGGACTAAACTGAAACAGAATCCTGTTTGTTACCACATCAGTGTCTGAAAAATCCTGATCTTTGATTTCAAGGAGGGGATTCAGGGAGGCAAGCGTGAGGTGTAGGCATCAGTAATTCAGCTGGAGGCGGTGCGGCTTCGGACGGAACACTAGAGGGGAAGCAGACACGCAGGATAGAAGAGAACTAATCTGTCTTGCGTTGCGCAGGGAACTGCTTGTTTGGACGTGTATCTATATGACAGCGAGGTGGAATGTTGAGCAGACGGGACCTGTGTTCCAGATATAGATCTGCAACTCAGGAAAAAGGACTAGGCCGAGTACGTCTGTCTAGGACACAATTCAGGTATGTAAGACACAGGACCGAAGCGAATGAGATGATGAAATACCGTTGACAGATGAAATATAGACGACTGTTATAGGAGAAAATTGATCAGCAAAGGTGAGAGAAGGGGCAGCCTCTTCTGTACCACTGCCCAAGGGGAACTGATGAGACCACAGAGGAGGGATGTTCAGCCGACAGATGAGGAGGGCAGGTGAACTCAGAAATAGTTAAGGCAAGAATTTTCTAGTAAAAACATGAAAAGGAGATGAGGCCTGTGTGACTGATGGAAGAGCCTTCCCCTGGTCTGAATACGAACGTTGCCGGTGGGTGCAGAAAGCATTAACAGAGGACCCTCTGCCCAGCTGTTGACAGCCTGAGACTTCTCCCTTCAGAGACCTCCTACTGAGACTGCCTAGCCCCTCCTCCTGTGGGGAACATAATAAACACATGAGGGTCTGGGTTGTATAGAGGTGACTTCCATCAATACAGCACGCCATGTCATCCCAGCTTTTCTGTACGTGTACCTGTTAGTTCTTTAGTGTGTGTTATTTTTTTTTCACGGCAGAATCATCCAGATCAGTTTCTAGGTTTCCATGGAGGACGAGCAAAGATCTACCCAGGGATGAACAGGCAGAATGGATCTCTGATAAATCGGGCCTACTCAGAAGAAAGAGTGATGTGTGCCAGGTGGCACATCCCCAGCTGCTGGCCCTCGGTCATTCATCGGCAAGAGTTCCTGTAGATGTCCTCTATGTGACCCAGCCACCTCATGAGAACGGCCCCGGAACTGGAGCCAGGGAACTTTGTTGCTCTCATCTCGTCTTTATTCCATGCTGTTTATACTCACCGGTGACTAAAGCCAGAGGTCTGGGTCATGTGTCAGTGGCATCTGTCTTCAGACAAAAACCAGATGATGTTTCCATTGTTTGGGCCAGATCAGACGGTCGTTTAAAACTGCAGGTTGGGGGGCTGGGGATTTAGCTCAGCGGTAGAGCGCTTACCTAGGAAGCGAAAGGCCCTGGGTTCGGTCCCCAGCTCCGAAAAAAAAGAACCAAAAAAAGAACCAAAAAAAAAAAAAAAACAAAAAAACAAAAAAAACAAAACTGCAGGTTGGGAAGACACTGCCCTTTTACTTACAGGGCAATGCTACTTCAGTATCTACTGGATTCACCCGAAGGACTGCTAAGCACATTCCTAAGTACCACAGAACATGCATCATGTTCTAACACTGTGGGCTTTTAAATAATATGGGCTTTTTGACTGCTTTTTACATTGATATGAGTTTTCATATTTTTTTTATAATCCATTCCAACTAATCAGCCTCTTCCCTCTTTACCTAGAACCTTTCTTTTTATCAATCCCCCTCCTACTTCAAAACACATGTACATGTGTGGCCCGCGCAGTTTAATAAAAGTCGTTAGTTTGTTCATGGGTGGTGTCTTAGGTTTCCATTACCATGAAGAGACATCATGACCACAGCAACTCTTATAAAGGAAAGCATTTAATTAGGGCTGGCTTACAGTTCATGGGTTTAGTCCATGGTCATCGTGGAGGGAAGCATGGCAGCGTGCAGACATGGTGCTGGAGAGGGAGCTGAGCGTTCTAGTTCAGATCGGCAGACAGCAGGAAGGGAAACTGAGACACAAGGCCCAGCTTGACCATCTGAGACTTCAAAACCCACCTCCAATGACGCACTTTCTCCAGCAAAGCCACACCTACCTCAACAAGGCAACGCCTCCTATAGTGCCACTCCCTAGGGACTTTTGGGGGCCATTTTCATTCAAACCACCACAGGTGAGGTGGAAACAAGGCCAGTTTATCTATTATCTGTTTATCTGTGACTTCACCACTGAGGAAAACGACACCCTTCTTCTACCAATATTTATTTAGTGCTAGTAACACCTCTGGGGTGTAGGCTTTTTCTTACTTATGATGCAATGTTGTGGGCCAATCTTATGACGGTTTTGTACAGGGAGTTCATGGGTCAATATGTATTCCTAGCATGTTCCTGGTAGATAGTAACTGCTGGCCTGGGTGACTGGTCACTTGGAAGCACTGATATAGAGCAAGGGTTTTCAGTTCTGACAGTGTTGGAGCCTCCTGGTGAGTGTTAAAGCCTCCATGGCCATTAGGGACTTTCAGTAAGGTACAGTGAGAGTTGGGAGCCTGGGTTTAAGGTAGCACCTTCCGCCCTTGAAAAGTGCACATGGGACAATGACTTCTTCCTCTGCTTGCCAGCAGTGGCTATTTACCTAATCTATTTGGACATTCTATGTCAAAGCAATAGTTCAGTGTGTGTGTGTGTGTGTGTGTGTGTGTGTGTGTGTGTGTGTGTGTGTGTATGTGTGTGTGTGCACACGCACACTCCCACGTGTGTGTACTTTAGCTGTATCTGTGCGTGCTTCCCTCATTCGACTTTGTGATTTCTTTTCCTATATCATTATAGAGTGTGCTTTTCTAACCTAGAGAGAAACTATGAGATTTGTTTTCTGAAAGGCCAGTGTAGGTAATGTGCCATTTAGAAGCCTACCTGGCCTTGTGTCAGATTTTATTCCGTCAATGGAAGTGACATGGCTCATTAATTTGCATGGTAAGTTTCCACTCAAAAAGCTCTGTAACTTCCTGGTCAGGTGTGCAGGACTTGGGGAGCCCTTTTGTGTACATGAATTATATTATTTGTTGCAATCAGGCTGTGCCCTGCTCTAAATTACTCAGTATCATGTAAAGTGGTGGCTTTTCAGGCTGTGTCTTTTCCCCTCCCCCATAAAACAGGGTTTAACTACATAGCCCTGGTTGGCCTGGAACTTGATATGTAGATCAGACTCACCTAGAACTCATAGCAACTCAATCAGTTTCTCTATCTCTAGTCCTTGGTTTAAAGGCCAGTCACCACACTGACATTTATTTTTCAAAAGCAATTGAAAAAAAAATCATCTTATTCAGTTAAGGGTTAAGCTACAAGATGAGATAGTTATAACATTTTTATTTCCAAAAGAATGTTTTAAAATTATTATGTATTTTTCAGAGTCAAATGAGATTTTTAAAATGTACAACCTGAGAATTCCTAATGCACCAATAAGAACAGTTCCACAGTGAGTAGCCTGGAATCCCAGCTCTTGGTAGGCAGAGGTTGGAAGAATGACAGGAGTGCTAGGTCACTGAGATGACAGCAATTTCCAGGCCAGCCAGCACTACACAGATGAGACCTAGTCTTTAAAAATACGAGCTGGAGAGATGACTCAGTGATTAAGAGCACTGACTGGTCTTCCAGAGATCCTGAGTTCAATTCCCAACAACAACATGGTGGCTCACAACCATCTGTAGTAGGATATGATCCCCCCCCCACCCCCATGTGTCTGAAGACAGCTACAGTGTACTCATATGACTAAAAGCTAATGTAAAAAAATTAAAAATACAATAGTAAGCCAGGTAAGGTAACACATACCTTAAATCACTGTAAGTTCAAGGCCAGCTTGATCCACATACAGATTTAGGACCAGTCATGGTTATTAGAGAGTGTGGGTAACTCTCTGAGCAGCTACTTCATTAAAAAGTCTCAAGCTGCTTCATAGGCTCCCGTGACTGGCTTTCTGCTTCCTACAAATGCCAGCATTTCTAAAGACCCTATGCAAGAGTGCTCCGTGGGGAGAGGAGGCTCCATAAAGCTGCTTATCCTCCTTTTTTAACTTTTAGAGTCTTACCAGTACTACAGGCTTGGCTACACCATATTTCTTCGTTTGTTTCTTTACAAGACTATGGACCAAGGTTACTTCTGTTCTGTGATGGTCTCCATGGTGTGCCTCCAGGAAAGTGATACACTATCCTTTGGAATTACTTCTTGGAAACCACAGAACTCTCTTCTAAATTGGCTGTATGTAGAGATTAATAGCATCTACGATAAAACTGCTGTGATTTCTGCTCTCCTGAAGTCCTCCACGCATTGCTCCATTGATTTATACTTAACAAATCACTGATAAGCTGTTCGCCAGTTATGATGCAACCAGAACATAGTAGTTCCTGGTGCCTGTCACTACAGATGCAACAAGGAGAAGTGGGGGCTAAATCTTTAAGCTATAATTTACTTAGAAAGTCATCAATCCAAGAAAATAGGCAGTTAGCATCCCAAAAGAGCTGCCTTGTGTAGTGTACAGAATCTAAACAAAGGCAGTTAATCATCTCAAAGTACAGTGTTCTCAGAGACCAGCCATGTCTCTGAGACTCATGGCGTCAGTGTTTCTCTCCTTATCACGCCATTATCTCCATCCCTTCATAAATTTTCTCTGTATTGTAAAATTTTCAAATTCCAAAGGCCATTGAGGCTGTCATTCCTAAGTCTTAAGTCCCTGATTCCTAATTTAGATTAACTAAATTAAAGGGTAATTCAGAATCTAAATCAAAGGGTAATTCAGAATCCATACATTATTAGTTCTCTCTCCTTCTCTTTATGTGTGTGAGAGATGAGGTATGTGTGTGTTGAACTATTTACAATGTGCATCTATAGACTTCTTACAAGATGAAGTACATATGAACCCTTATTGCACAGAATAAAAATGCCTCTATCTTTCTTGTCTACAGTCACTAACACCTTATTTGAAGTGCATAATTCTGAAAGTTTATAGGAATGGCCAAGTAACTTTATGTAGTTATTTACATTAGGCCTTAGGATCTCAGTCCTCGAGTGAGTGCTAGATGTGACGTAGTTGGTTTGTTGTCAACTAGGGGTCATCTAGAAAGAGGAGCCTCATTTAAAGAAATGTCTCTATCAGATTGCCTGTTGGCAAGCCTTTAGGGCATTTTCTTGATTAATATTTGATGTAAGAGGACCCGCCCACTATGGTCAATGCCACTCATGGACAGGGCCATCCCTGAGCCCTGTATAAGAAGACAACTGGAACAGGCCATGGAAAGCACGACAGTAAGGAGCATTTTGTGATCTCTGCCTCAGTGCTTACCTTCAGGATTCTGCCCTGATGTCTCTTCAGGACAGACTGACTACAAACTAGAAACAGAAATAAACTCTTTCACCCCTCGTGTTAATTTTGGTCTTGGTATTTATCACAATAGAAAACAAGCTAAGACAAAGCTCTCCCATGGAACTTAATTATTATATTCATGGGCACTAACCCCAGATTCTCCTAGACAGTGGTTCTAAGAACCAAACTACTTCACTCTCAGTGAAGACTGAATCACTCAGACCTTTGCGACAGTAAAAACTTGAACAGACCAGACATTTTCATGAGAAAGGAAAAAAAATGGTCCTCCAAAATAGTGTCTAAAGCTCTGAATGATAACTGGAAATGTTGCGGTAAATATTAAAAAGAATTCACCAACTCACACTATTGCTAGCTCCAGAGGGCCACATGGCATCTGCAGGGTATTTTCATCCTAATGGGCAAAGCGTTTCAACCTGACTCACCAAATCCCCAATTTCCATACAATGTTGCCACCAGCTACTCTCTGGGCCTAGCAGCAGCCACTCTCTTGCAACCCTCTGCTGAGAATGCTGTTCAGTCTCGGCACCTGCCCCCTGTGGTTACAGTCACAACTCCCAGTAATCTGTTAAAATCAAAACTCAATAAGCTTGCAGTAATTTATCAATCAGATTTATATCAGTAAATCCTCACTCTAAAATCGTCCACACAATAAACTCTGAACCAATTAATATTAATATAAACTACCCACTTAGATAAGACAAAATGTCCTATAAAAATCCATCCCTGATGAAATATTCATAACTACTGGTGGCCCTTTAAGGCCACACAAATCTGGGTCGTCCTTCTCCTCCTCCATCTTGGTTCTTCCCCTTCTCCTCCCTCTCTCCCCTCTCCAAAACTGTGTGCCCACCTTACTTTTCCACTGCCAACCACAGGCCTTGTTTTATCTTGTGCCTGCCCTCACCTGCATATAGACGACAATCCACAAGGAAACAACTAGGTATCCTAGTTTGTTATTTATTGCTGTGATAAAATGACACTTGAGGATAAAGGGTTATTTCAGCTTACATCATAATGGGAAGTCTGGGCAGGATATCAAGGCATGAATCTAGAGGCAGGAAGTAAAGCAGAGATCATGGAAGAGTGCTGCTTACTGGCTTGCTTCCCAGGTTCTTAGTCAGCTACCTTTTTTGTACCTGTCAGGACTGCCTATCCAGCCACCAGACCACCCACAGGAGGCTGGACACTCATCAATCATTAATCAAGAAAAAACCTCACAGTCTCATCTGAAGACCAATCTAATGAAGGGATTTTCTCAATGGAGGTTCTCTTTTCCCAGATGTGTCTAAACTGGTGTCAAAAACCTAACTAACTTAACAAAAACTAAACAGTACACTAAAATTATAATTCAGAAGCACATGTAGAGATCTTGTGATGGGTATTTTAATTAAGCATTTTGAGAAGTAGGATAAGGAGGAGGTAAGATCCTTACAGACAAGAAACTGGTATGACTAAGACTTTTAAATCATATCTAATTATGAAGCATGGATTCCTTTAACAATGTCATTTATTCAGGGATTTTATTTCCTTATTTTAAAAATAATGCTATCAAGATTTGTTAATAACAATGACAAAACATCAAAACTAAAAGCAAATTTCCCACAATTTAACAACCAGGCCATGACCATTTGTAGTCTGGCCTAGGATGTTTCAACACAAACATCTGAACCCTAACTCTAACGACTGTACCCAAATTTAGCCAGAAGAAGTAGAAGGAGGAGGAGGAGAAGGAGGGGAAGGAGAAGAGGAGGAAGGAGGAGGAGGAAGAGGAGGAGGAGGAGGAGGAGGAGGAGGAGGGAGGAGGGGAGGTGGAGGAGGAGGAGGAGGAGGAGGAGGAGAAGAAGAAGAAGAAGAAGAAGGAGGAGAAGAAGAAGAAGAAGAAGAAGAAGAAGAAGAAGAAGAAGAAGAAGAAGAAGAAGACATATAGAGGAACAAAGATTGTCAATTCATTCTCTGTGAACCTCTATGAGTCCTAGTTAGTTGCCTGTGTGGGCCATTTTCTTGTGGTGTCCTTGACCCCTCTGGATCCTACAATCCTTCATTGCCTTCTTTTGCAGGATTACTAGAGTTCCACCGATTGTTTGGCTATGGGTGTCTGCCTCTGCTCCCATCAGTTGTTGGATGAAGCTTCTCTGATGGTGGTGATGGTGATGGTGGAGACAGTGGTTGTGGTTGTGGTTGTGGTGGTTATGATGATGATGATGATGATGATGATGATGATGATGATGATGATGATGATGATATGCTCCAGTCTACGAGGGTAGCAGAATACCATAGAGACCCATTTATGAGCTTCAAAGGTTTATAAAAGTATACATTTCCCTTTCGATTCTCCAAGCCTAGCCTTTCCTATAGTGAACGGTCAGGATTACTAACGGGTATTTCATGAGGGATATTTCTCATGTTTCTCTGTCAAACTAGAAATGAAAAGTTCTCTGTTTCAAACTGGCTCACCCTCAGATATGTTTCTGTGGAGAAGTAAAAAATTTGGGTCTTTCCTGAGTGGCAAACAATTCCTCAGGTTGCTAACAGGTGCACCATGAAACTGTGTCTCGACCTGTACTCATGCTGAAATATATCACCACATCCTCTTTTACAAACACAGCAATGAACCAGTGAACCAATGAACACAAAGACACTAAATCCAGCATCAGATTTTTTGTGAATGACACTGGTTTTATCTTATATAATTTCACTATGCATACAAACTATAGTGGATATTAAAAATCCAAGCTTGCAATATTTATTAGGAAAGCATATTTTCTATTAGCAATCAATTAATGCTGTGGTGTCAGTTATCTAAGGTGCAAAGGTAGCCATCTCAACATTGATGGAATAGCCTCATACATTTCTATATTTAAATTCTTAATCATTAAGCAGTGGCATTACTTGAAGAAGATTTGAAGATATATGCTTGTTGGAATAGGTATGGCCTTATTGGAGGAGATGTGTTCCTGGGGATGGACTTGGAGGTTTCAAAAGCCCAGTTTAGACCCTGTGCACCTCTCTCTCTCTGCCTCTCCCCCTCCTCCACTGCCTCTGTCTCTGCCCCTCTCCCTCCCCTCTTCTCTCTCTCTCTCCTCTTAATGCTTGTGGATCCATATGTAGAACTCTTAACTACTTCTCCAGCACCATGTCTGCCTGTGTGCCACCATGCTCCCTGACATGATAATGGACTACACCTCTAGCACTGTAAGGCAGGCCCCAATTAAATGCTTTATTTTATGAGAGTTAACTTTGCATGGTGACTCTTCACAGAGATAGAACACTAACACATCAGTTGGTATCAGGGAGTGGGTTATTGCTGTGACAGACCTGACCATGCTGCTTATTGGCAGAATGTGGGCTTTGGGACTTGGAATTGGGAATGCAGTTGAATACTTTAAGCAGATGTTAGTGTGGCAAACCAGAATGAAGACAATGGTGGGAGAGAAATGTGGATTATGACAGCCAGGCTCAAGAGGTTTCAGAAGAAGTGGCCTAGAGAATGTTCTTGTGATATTCGGCAAAGAGTGTAGCTGCTTTTTGCCTTGTCTGAAAAAAAATCTGCCTGAGGTTAAATTGGAGAGTTTTGGGTTGATGATATTGGCAGAGGAGATTTAAAGACAGCTTAGTATTAACTTTGTTATGTGGTTATTTCCGTTCACTCTAATGCAAGTCTACAATGAAAAGGAGCGAGCTGCGAAAGGAAAACTATGAAATGTACAGTTTAAGGGAACAAAAGCTTAAGCAGGCATTGAAGGAAAGCATGGACAACAGAAATCTGATGCAAATGTAACTGAGGGAATCCAGCACATCCAGGGATGCCAGTGCCCTGGGATGACCCTTAAGTAGAGCAGCAGCAAATGGAGCTAGCCTGAGTTTAGATCAGCTCTGTGTGCTGCAGAAGGCAGAGCATAGGCCCAAGTCCTTTAGAGAAACCTAGAAGATCTGAGTATTATGAAATAAAATGCAGCCGTGGCGGAGGTAAGAGGGTGCCTGGCAGACCCATGTTAAGGTGTCTCCCTGAGAAATCACACCACGTGACAGATCTGGTATAAGGGAGGTGTATTTGGGGAAAGGGAGAGGAATGAGTGTTAGTATTTCTAGGCTCCACCTAGCAGTTACCTAGCAACAACCAGGTACAAACCTGGATTTCTCCCTTCCCTCCCCCTCCCTCCCTCCCTTTCTATCCTCTCCCCAACCCTTCTCTCTTCTCCCTGTGTTCCAGGCCGGCCTCTTCCCTTCTTTCTGTCTTCTTTCTCTTTCTGCCCCTCTTTGTCCCCTTCTTTCCCACACTCCCCTCTCAGCCCCTTTCTCACGTCCCCCAAATAAGCTTCATTTCATACTAGACCTGTTGTATGGCTGAGGATACCTTAGCATTGGCCCACTAAGGTACCCCCTCCCACTGCATCATGCCACTGTGTTTCAAAACATATCAATGAGGACCTGGAGAAGGGGTAAAGTCAGACAGAGCCAAGAAGGCTGAGAAAGTGGGAATAGAGGACAGAAAGAGAGAAAGGGAGGTTGGCCCGGAAACTCATGGGAACACCAGGTGGGTGTGGGGGTGGCAAGAGGAGGAGAGGAAGAGGAGGAGAGGGAGGGGGAGGGGGAGAGGGAGGAGGGGGGAGTGGGGTAGCCAGCAGTCCTTTTTGTAAGCTGCCACCTGGCAGGCAATGGTGGCAGATGATGATGCAAGTGTTGCTAGGTCCCTGTTGCTAGGCCCTGGGAGAAGCCTAGAGGAGTCCCTTGTAAGGCAACAATGAGTGAGTCCCAGATAATTGGACATTGACTTGTTTACTTGTTTTGTTTTGCTTTCCTTTGATTCTGACTGTGTTCTGGTTCTTATCTCTGGTTCTTAATTTATTTTTGATTTTACAGAAGCCCGTAGCTAAGAGACTGAATTTTTAAAGAGATTCTAGGCTTTTAAAGAGACTTGGAATTTTTTTTTAATCTGAATTTCAAAGTGTTTGAATTTGTAAAGACTGCAGAACTTTTTAAAGTTCATTAAATGTTTTATATTATGATATAGATATTAATGTGTCATCTTGGAAATTAACCAGAAAGGAAAGCTTGTAGCTTAACAGAGATGTGCTTGTGTGTCAAGTTAACAAAGAGCCAACTGTGCTAAGACAGAAAGGAAAGGGAGAAATTTTGTAATTAAATCATAATTTCAAAAAATAATCCATAATATTTGAAGGTCTGTGGAATCCACATGTCAACAACTCAAAAAGAGGTAACCATTCCTGGCTCCGAGGACTTTTTGTTTGTTGCTTTGTTTCACTTGTGTTTGTTTGTTTGTTTTTGTTTTTGTTTTTGCTAGCACATAGAATATAGATGGGGTATCGTCCCTGTTATAGGGCAACTCTATTTAAATATCTATGTGTAAATATTTCAGGAAGCTGCTACTGCTTAAGTTTCTTTCTTGAGTTTACTTAACTCACTTTCATCTCCCAAGACAGGCGGTGTGGGGGATGGTAAAGACCTGAACAGCGCACCTTAAATTCACAAACCTTGTATTTTGGAAGAGATTAGGACACAACGTATAAGAGAAAATGAATTTATTTATGGTTTGGTCAAACTGGGGAAAGAAAGATTCCTAGTTTCTCTCTGCTTTCTCTATTGCAGTGTTTTATAGAAAAGATTAAACAAAAGCCATATGTTAATATGTCCAAACTGTAAAACCTCTTCCTGGGAGCAAATCCCTCTTCTGCCAGTATGTGGGCTTTAGTCTTTCTTTCCCCCAACATGGGATTCCTGGGGAAATTTTAATCCTTTGGGATTCATTGTTTCAATAGTCTGAAAGCCTCTTTAGAATCTTTTGTCTGCCAGAGAGGTGTGTAAACATGCTTTCTGAATAGGAAGTCTGTGCTCCAGGGACTCCTCTTCACCATAGTGACATAAAACTGTGTTCTGTAAAGAATGAGAGACAATACTTAGGCTGGGTCCTCTCAGTCTGTGTGCAATAGCAGGTCTGTGCTGAGCAAACCTTCAGGCAACCGGCATGATTAAGAGTCCAAGGTATGTTGGCTGCTTTTGTAGCAGTAAACATACTTGATTCCACAAGTTCTAGCCCACATTATGACCTGCACAGCCAGTCATGTGTTCTGTGGTAGGAGAGAAGAGCTCAAAGGGTTAAAGGAAGTGGAGAACCCGATTAATAAAGAGGCAAGCATGTGCACAAGTGGGATAGGCCAAAGGAGTTCCTCCATCTTGTATTCCTGCTGAGGCTGTTTCAGGTTTTACTAGAATCTGATCTCCTTGATGGAGAAACCCATGGAAAACTACCCAACTCTATTCTAGGAACCAAAAGTCAGAATATCCTAGCTAACCTATCTTAATCTTCGCTGCAACTGCTCGCTCGTGTGGAACCTCCTCCAGCTAACCACTTACCTTACCTTCTGTTAAAACTGCTTGCTTCAAATTGCTCACTCTGTAAAGCACCCCCCACCATCATAGCTGCTGATCAACATGCCTGGATGTCTCTGCCCCTAAAATCCTCATGGTTTGAACACTCAGGTGTGGTTCCAGCTGGCTGAAATAAAGACTTTCACTTGGCCTTAGATTACATTTGAGTAGGCATCTGGTGAGCTCCCTGTAACACAAGGAACTAGCATAAAATGCTTATCATTGTTCTTGTGTTTTATAGAAAGAAAGAAAGAGAGAGAGAGAGAGAGAGAGAGAGAGAGAGAGAGAGAGAGAGAGGAAGGAAGAAAGAAAGAGAGAGACAGTATGTGTTTGGTAGATGTGCAGCATGATGAAGTGGAAGGGGGCTTATGCTGAGGCATCCCTTCCCCCTGAGGTAGCAGCCATACGGGTATAGTATAGAATAGAGTTTATTTAGGGCATGGGGAGGGAGTTGAGGGTGAGGGTGGAGGAGAGAGGAAGAGGAAGAGAGAGAGAGAGAGAGAGAGAGAGAGAGAAGACATGGAGAGAAGAGAGGGAGGAGGAACAATGGGGAGAGAAGGGATGGGAGAGAAGGGACAGAGAGGGGATCAGAGAATAAAAGAGTGAGGAGGAGGAGGCAAACAGCCCCTTTTACAGTCAGGCACACCTGGCTATTGCCAGGTAACTGTGGGGTGGAACCTAGAGGGAATGTTTATAACTGTGAAGACTGCAATAGTAAAGATATGGAACATTAGGTAAAGTGCTGAACTGCTGTGAAATATCTAAGCAATGTGTGGCTTCACGGGTATTGAAAAACCACAGCATAAGAGAGAGCATAAGGGTGTGAAAGAAAGAAAGATGCACGTCCCAGAAAGAAGCGTATGTTTAGCTGAACTTTCTGATCCAACATCAATGACTGAGGAGAGGTTGGATCGAGGTAGGTTAAGAGGCGAATTACAATTGATCTAGCGCTAGCAATAGTCCATAAATAGCTATTCCTCTCCCACCTTTGTGACTGACAGATAAAAACCTGTATTATATTCATTTAATAAAAACCTTTCTTTGCACAAACTAGAAGATTAACAGTACCATCAGATTAGATCCTCTCCACGGCCTAGAGCAGAAGTCTGTCCCATTCCAGTCTCTTAGCTCCCAATTTGCTTTAACTGCTTATTTGTTCTTCTCACCAGTAAATCTGCAAAGCACCTTGATTTTAATCTTTCTTTGTCACTAGAAACATTTCATAAAACTGTTACCACTATAGGACATATTATTTGGGGTAACAAAAATCTGTATTTCCAGGTGATAATCACTCATATTTGGCTCCCATCTTCTATCCCTTTTGAGATGAGGGCCATGTTTTTATGTCAACATGAAGAATCAAGGAGATTGAACTCTGCGATTATGTTTTTTTTTTAAAGATCCTAATATACTACATACAATGAAATCTTTAGAAAATTTTACTTTATTCATTTATTACTATTGTTTTGACACAAGATCTCACTCAGTAACTCAGGCTAATTTTGAGCAGTTCTTTTGTTTAATTAAACTAGGAATAGAATTTCTAGTGTGGCTGTTTTGAAGGCACTTAACTTTCCCATGCTTAATAAACTCATTGCTTCCCAAGGGTAAATAATCCGGTGAAACTGAACTTTGTCTGGTCATCGGGACCTTATGAGGATGGAGCAGGCACTCCTTACTTTCCCACTCCAGGGAGAATATTCTCATAAAAGATGATAAATTTACTTGTTAGTGTGATTATGTCTCATGGTACTATGAAAGGGAACTAGTAAATGAGAAAAAGCATTAGATGGGGCAAATATGGAAATTGATTTAATAAAGAGGGACTTATTTTATTTTATTTTATGCCCTTTCTTTCCTTTTAGTGGATATTTCTTTATTTACATTTCAAATGTTATTCCTTTTCCCTTTTCCCCTCCAGAACCCCCCATCCCCTCCACCCTCCCCTGCTTCTATGAGGATGCTCCTCCACCCATCCACTCCTTCCCACCTCCCTCCCCTGGCATTCCCCTACATGGGATATTGAGCCTTCACAGGACCAAGGGCTTCTCCTCTCATTGATGCTCGAACAGTCCATGCTCTACTTCTGCTTTCTTTAGGTGCTTCAAAGCCATTCAATATTCCTCAGTTGAGAATTATTTGTTTAGCTCTATACCCCATTTTTAATAGGGTTATTTGATTCTCTGTAATCAAGCCTCTTGAGTTCTTTATATATATATTGGTTATTAGCCCTCCATTGGATGTAGGATTGGTATAGATCTTTTTGCAATCTTTTGGTTGCCATTTTGTCCCATTGACAATGTCCTTTGCCTTACAGAGCTTTGCAATTTTATGAGGTCCCATTTGTTGATTCTTGACCTTAGAGCATAAGCCACTGGGGTTCTGTTCAGGATATTTTTCTCCTGTGCTTATGTGATCGAGGCTCCTTCCCACTTTTCTATTAGTTTGAGAGTACCTGGTTTTATGTGGAAGTCCTTGATCCACTTGGATTTAAGCTTTGTACTGGGTGATAAGACTGGATCGATCCGCATTCTTCTACATGGTGACTGCCAGTTAAACCAGTACCATTTGTTGAAAATGCTTTCTTTTTTCCACTGGATGGTTTTAGGTCCTTTATCAAAGATCAAGTGACCACAGGTGTCTGGGTTCATTTCTGGATCTTGAATTCTATTCCATTGATCTACCTGCCTGTCTATGTACCAATACTATGCAGGGTTTTCTTTTATTTGTTTGTTTGTCTTTTGTTTTGTTTTGTTTTGTTTTAATCACAATTGCTCTGTAATACAGCTTGAAGTCAGGGATGGAGATTCTCCCAGAAGTTCTTTAATTGTTGATAATGGTTTTCGTTATCCTGGTTTTTTTGTTATTCCAAATGAATATGAGAATTGCTCTTTCTAACTCTATAAAGAAATGAGCTGGAATTTTGATGGGAATTGCATTGAATCTGTAGACCACTTTTGGCAAGAATGCCATTTTTACTGTATTAATCTTGCTAATTCATGAGTATAGGAGAACTTTCCATCTTCTGAGATCTTCTTTGATGTCTTTCTTCAGATACTTGAAGCTCTTGTCATACAGATCTTTCACTTGCTTGGTAACCAAAAACCATCCAGGAAATCCAGTACACAATGAGAAGACCAAACCTAAGGATAATAGGTATAGAAGAGAGAGAGAAAGATTCCCAACTTAAAGGGACAGTAAATATCTTCAACAAAATTATAGAAAACTCTTCCCTAACCTAAAGAGATGACCATGAATGTACAAGAAGCCTACAGAACTCCAAATAAACTGGACCAGAAAAGAAACTCCTGTCACATATCAAAATACATAATGCACAAAACAAAAAGAAAGAATATTAAAAACAGTAAAGGAAAAAGGTCAAGTAGCATACAAAAGCAGACCTATCAGAATTACTCCAGACTTAAAAGTCAGAAGATTCTGGGTAGATGTCATACAGACCCTAAGAGAACACAAATGCCAGTCCAGGCTACTATACCCAGCAAAATTCTCAATTAACATAGAGGGAAAAACCAAGATATTCCATGATAAAAACAAATTTACATACTATCTTTCCAAAAATTTAGCCCTACTAAGGATAATAGATAGAAAACCCCAACACAAGGAGGGAAACTGCACCCTAAAAAAATCAAGAAAGTAATCTTCTTTCAACAAACCCAAAACAAGATAGCCACACAGACATAATTCTACCTCTAACAACAAAAATAGTAGGAAAGAACAATCACTTTTAAAAAAAAATCTCTTAACATCAATGGGCTTGATTCCCTAATTAAAAGACATAGACTGACTGACTTCATAAGTAAACAGGACCTAGCATTTTGCGTATTGGAAACACACCTCAGTGACAAAGACAGACACTACCTAAGAGTAAAAGGCTGGAAAAAAATTCTCTAAGCAAATGGTCCCAAGAAACAGGCTGGAGTAGCCATTCTAATACCAAGTAAAATCGACTTTCAACCAAAAGTTATCAAAAAAGTTAAGGAAGAACACTTCATATTCATCAAGGAATTCTCAATTCTAAACATCTCTACTCCAAATGCAAGGGCGCCCACATGCACAAAAGAAACTTTATCAAAGTTCAAAGCACACATTGCACCTCACACAATAATAGTGGAAGACTTAAACACCCCACTCTCATCAATGGACAGATCATGGAAACAGAAACTAAACAGAGAAACAGTGAAAGTAACAAAAGTTTTGAAGCAAATGGATATTTTAACAGATATCTATAAAACATTTCATCCTAAAACAAAAGAATATACCTTCTTCTCAGCACCTCACGATACCTTCTCCATATAGTCAGTCACAAAACAGGCCTCAACAGATACAAGAAGATAGAAATAATCCAATGCATCCTGTCAGATCACCGTGGACTAAGACTGGTCTTTAATAACAACAAAAACAACAAAAAACCCACATACACATGGAAGCTGACCAGCGCTGTACTCAATGATAACTTGGTCAAGGAAGAAATAAAGAAAGAAATGAAAGACTTGTTAGAATTTAATGAAAATGAAGGTGCAATATGGTATGAATTGGGAATTCCATAGGGGTCCTTGGAATCTTCTTCTTCTTCTTCTTCTTCTTCTTCTTCTTCTTCTTCTTCTTCTTCTTCTTCTTCTTCTTCTTCTTCTTCTTCTTCTTCTTCTTCTTCTTCCTCTTCCGCTTCCTCTTCTTCCTCCTCCTCCATCATCATCATCACCATCATCATTTTGAAACAGTTTCTCACTATGTACCTCTGGCTGTCCTGGAACTCACTGTGTATATCAGGTGAATCTCAAATTTCCAGAGGTACATCTGCCTCTGAGTGCTGTGATTAAAGGAATGTGCAACCATACTTGGTCTAAGATTCATTATATGTAAATGTTGTACTGGTATTTACGTGTACTACATGTGTACAGTGCCTGCAGAGGTCAAAAGAAAGCATCATATTCTCTATGAGCTGCCCTGTGGAAACTGGAAACTGAACCCAGGTGGGAAGCAACAAGTGTTTTTAAGCTTAGAGCTATCTCTTCAGCCATCCTTCTCCACCCTCCCCCTCTCTGAATACTGCCTAGAAAAGAATAAGCCATCTTCTGTTGTGAGTTAATGGACCCTAAGATCCCCTATGGTGTCCAAGATTAATAAAAATGGACCAAGAAGTTCATACCTCAGTAATTAGATTGTTATACCCAAACCACCTGTGACTAACAGAAATACAGAGGAGACATTGACAGTGGGTACAGAGATGGCTCAAGGGTTCTTATTATCTCTTTTCATGGTTTGCTTCCCTGTCTGACACCTACAAGGACACCCCTCCCCCATATTACAGCTTTGTTCATTATTGCCAAGACTTTGAAATAACGATGCCCCTTTAACACATAAACATACACACAATGCTACCTCTAGATGATGGAATATTATTCAGTGCTAAAAGTAAGCATGCAGAGGAATCTTAAATAAGTGCCTTGGAGTGAAAAAAGTCCTTTCACCAAATACTGTGTGATTCCTGCTTTAGAATATTCTACAAAATGCAAAACTTTCAGGCATATAAATGAATGGTTTCTAGGAGTTTGAGAGGAGGGAGATGACTGGGTGAAACAGACTATTTAGGGAAATGAAATTACTCAGCGAGATACTATTGTGGTGGGTACATGTACATTATCATTGTTTGCATAAATGTATAATGGAAACAGCGTGAATAAGCCCCATGTAAACTGGGCACCCTGGGTATAAGGACATATTATTGTAGGCTCATCCTTTGTAAGGAATGTCTCTCTCCCTGGGGATGTTGCTAACAGAGGGCTGGGAGTGACTATGCCTTGATGGGGCAGAGATCTTGTGGGATATCCTTGTATCTGCTTCTCAAGTTTACTATGAACTTTAAGCTGCTCTTAAAAGTAAAGTCTTTTAGAGGCTCAGTGGTCAAAAGCACTGCCATCGTAGAGGTCACAAGTTAGGTTCACCGCACCTATGTTGGCCTCATAACTGCCAGTAACTTCTGCTTCAAGGGATCCAAAGCCCTTTTTTACCTCCACTCTCATGCACTAATCCCCTGCAAACCCACATATACACATAATTAAAATAAAATCTTTTAAAATAATAAAGTCTTTTTTAAAGGGAGGAACTTTACTGCATTAGGCCACCAAGGTGCCACTCTCTTTCTGTGCTATCCTAATCCTTATTAGACACTGTCCCAGTATCTTATTATCTTTCCCACTGCCTCAGTTACTTTTCTGTTGCTATGATAAAATACCACAATTGTGGTGGCTTGAATGGAAATCCCCACCTCCCACCCCCCCATGGGCCCATGGCAACCAAGGGGTTGCTATGTTGGTTGTACATGTGGCCTTGTTGGAGGAAGTGTGTCACTGGGTGAGCTTTAAGGTTTCAAGACAGGCCCAGTGTCACTCTTCCTACTGCCTGCCTATCTAGATGCCTATCTCAGCTCCTTCTCCAGCACCTTGTCTGTCTACATGCTGTCATGCTTCTGTCATGATCCTTCTACTTCAGCCTTCCAGAGTGTTTGAATCCCACATGTAATGTGTGTTTAATAAGCACTAAGAAGTAAGCATGTGCCTGCAATTGTATGGAGTAGTGGACCTCAGTGGTAGGAAGAACACTTAAAACTGTAAGCCAGTCCCAATTAAATGCTTTTCTTCTCAAGAGTTGCCATGGTCATGGAGCCTCTTGACAGCAATAGGACACCTACCAAGATATGTCTGTGAGGAAGCTTGTGCCTGGTGGTGTGAGTGATCGTTTTGGCAACCCTCTCACTGGCAAGCTCCTTTGGTGAAAGTTTTACAGCCTTTCTTTAGAGCAGCGTCCTCCAAGCGCAGATCATCAATTTTCTTACCATTCTGGTGAGGCCCCCAAATCCTTGCCAAGAGTGAAGTTTCATCTTAAATATATCTGATTGGACAGTTTGCTGTGGCTTGCTTTTAAGACCTCTAACTGCAGAGATTATGATTGTATTGAGACAACAGAACACAGGTACAGTCTCCTCCATCTAAGACTGAAGTTTTCAAACTTGACTCATCAGGTATAAAGGTATCTACCCCACAGCTAGGCTTTAAATCAATCGACCTCTTTCTCTCTGTCCACTTTACTCATAACGTGCAAGCTCGCTGATGCCACTTCCTGGAGATTTACCAGGACTCCTGTCTGACGGTAACCATCTCCATTGCACTCCATGATTCTTGGGGAAGACCACCACAGAGACTCTCTGGAAGCCACACAACTGTCTGAGCACAGTTTAGTTCTGAACAATGGGCATCCCCTGTACTGACCTCGGAGAGGTCACTCGTTTGACCTTCTTCCCCAGGTCTTAAAAAGTATTTTTATGTCTGCGTACAAAATAGTAGGGTTTCATTGTGGCAATTTTGTACATATATGTCACTTTACTTTGCTCATATTTGCCACTCCCACCTCATTCCCCCATTCTTCTACTCTTAAAATAGGCCCCCGTTTTGCTTTCATGTCATATATATGTTATACATTTATCTTGCATATTGCACATTGCATGTTGTGTATATATATATGTGTATATATACAGATTCTGTATATGAAAAGACACACGGTATTTTGGTCCCCCCCATCATTCCTCTAGACTTCTTGACACATCATAGTCCTCCTTCTATTTTCTCATGATAAGTGTTTTTATTTTCTGGTTTGTTTTGGCTTGGTTGGTTGGTTTTTGCTTTTTTTATGTGAGTTGTTTGTTTTTTGTTTTTGTTTTTTCGTTTTTTGTTTTTTGTTTTACTTCTCCATACTCTCTTCTTCTCCACATCACACAGAGGCAGCTGCTAATCCTCTTCACCCAAAACTCCAGCTTCTTCTTCTTCTTCTTTTTTTTTTTTTTCTGTATCCAAAAACTGAATGGGACCATTGCCTCTCCCATTCTGCTGCTTCTCAGTGTCTTGCACCCAGAAATAGTGATGAGTTTCTGCACAGAACCCAGAGCCTTCAAATAGCCTTGGCAGGCTGCTTCTGAGAGTGGGAGCAGAGAAAGAGCACAGCTCTGCTCCAGATTTTTATTTCAGGGAGACATAGGAGAAGAGGCAGGATACAGAAGCACATGCACACACCTTGGGGCATGTGGAAGAAGTAGGAAGTGCCTTGCTTTCACTTGACAGTTCTACTTGTAGTTTGACCTTTATCCTGCCTGCTGGCACGGACTTAATATGGTTCATTCTAGACCCCGCTTTGCACGTGAGCTTGAACCTAAACAGAGCAGGCTGCTGAGATGCCATGGCTTGCAGCAGGAGCATCTTGATGTTGGTGACTATCAGCAGTAGTGAGATCTGGAACTCAGGGCTCCCCGCTGTATTAGCCAGTGTTTTTGCTGTGAAGAACACCATGACCAAGACAACTTACAAAAGAAAGCATTTGGTTGGCACTTGGTTACAGTTCAGAGGATCAGTTCATTCTCAGCACAGAGGGAGCGTGGCACACATGATGCTGGAGCCACAGCTGAGAGGCAGAGAGGGCTAACTGGGCCGGGGTGGACATTTTGAAACCTCAAAGCCCATCCCCAGTAACACACCTCCTCCAAAAAGGCCCTATTTTTTGTTCAAACAGTTCACCAACTGAGGACGAAGCATGCAATTATATGGGCCTCTGGGAGCCATTATTATTCAAACCACCTCATCCATGTGACCTGAGTTTTTCTCATAGACTTCTTGACATATGTCACAGAAAAAGTCTTAGGACATGTCAATGTGAATTAAAGTTGGAGTTCATTAAGCAACACAGTATATGCTCAGGTATAAGATAGATACATGCTCAAGTATGTCAACAGTAGTGTGTGTGTGTGTGTGTGTGTGTGTGTGTGTGTGTGAGAGAGAGAGAGAGAGAGAGAGAGAGAGAGATTTTGTGGCTCTAAGTCACAATGTTCAATGAATGTCATCTATATGGAAGTTTAAGAAATTAAAAATGCTTGGTTTACCTTTTTCCAGAAGGTTTTTCTGCTTATAAATATGATTATAAGGGAATTTAATGTGATGTTTTGTTCAAATGAGGAAGGAAGGCTTTTAAAAAAAAGAGTAGTTAGAAAAAGCCAGAGGAATTGTAACTCAAAGGAGTTCTCGTGAATGAATTCTTAAGTCACAAGGAAAAGTGTAAGACGTACTTTTTGTCTGGAAAGACGGCTCATAACCGTGTTAGTGAGACTTTCTCAGAAAGGGAGTACATCCTCTGACGGCCATTTGGTCAGCTGTCTTGAAATTCTTGACTGTCAGCCAGCCAGAGATGTCCTCCAGATCTCAGGGAGCCACGGCTTCTTCTCCTTTGTCATACTTCCCCGGCTTCCTCTCATGTTTGAGTAACTGTCTACTCGGTAGGAATGTGCTGTGATGAACAACTTTGCAATTGGTCCACATCCTGCTGTTTCTCACCCCCATTTCTAACCTGGACCTCCTCAAGTGCAATTATTTTGCTTCCTTCAACCTACTTAGGCATCTGCTTCTTGGTACATCTTATCATTGCGCTTGGAACTGGGTGGTGAGTCTAGGAAGTTGCTCCAGCTTCCCGGATGCTCCACATAACGGTCCTTCCTCGCTTCTGCTTACTGCCAACCACATGGTCAATAGGCGAGTTTTCCATTCCTCAGATCTCACTGGGAAAGCAACAATAGATACTTTTATGCTTGGATCCATCAAGTCCACGTAGACTCCTGCCATTATCCCCACTCTACTTCAGGGTACCGCTCAGGGAAGGCAAGCCTCTGGGCACCTCTTCAGGAGCCAAGTTCCTTGGTAATTCTCCTTTCCCATCAATCCAGGGAGTTCATAAAGCTAGTTAGGAGGGTGGGAAACACTGGCTCAGAGCTGCTGTGTTTTCTTTGGAATCTTTTGTCCTACATTCTTTCTGGATCCTGCTGTGGGTTGCACATTTAAAACTGAAAGACATCTCTTCCTCTCTGCGGTGAGGTTCCCATTCTCTGGCAACGTGCCTTAAGTTCGCTGAAGCTTGAGTGGGAGAAGTGCCACAGGCAAGGGCTGGAGCCTGAGCGGGGAGCCCTGTGGTTAATATCTTAAAATATTATTCCACCCGGGGATGTGGGCACTCACATACAATGCTTTGCTGAAAGCCTTTTTGAAAAGTGAGTTTCCAAGAACATTCAGCCCCTGTTCCCTCCCCCGATGCTAAACATTAGCCCTGGCTTCGGAATGCTCAGTATTATAGATTCACTTGATCCTTTTCGTTGATTTAAAGAACCAATCTTGTCTCTCCTCACGGTCGCAAACAGGCTGTGCCCTGCTCTGACTTACTCCCCGTTGTGTAAAACTGATCTTTCAGATTGCCTTACCCTGAAAGACTCCATGTTGCAAGCAGCTTTGACTCCATTTTGAAAATAGAGGAACACGCTGCACCTGGGTGGACGTGTAAATGGCACCATCTGTCACACCACCCACATGGCACAGAAAGGGGTGAACTGAGTCTGTAGGGGCACGTGGATGCATTAAAATCATATGAGAAAATCAGGTCCAAGGACTTATTGGATGCATCAAAGGAAAGACTAACTCTTTCCCTGGGACCTCATTACTAGGTGAACACCCAGCATTGTAATAGCAATGCCTTGTGACCAAATTTGAGGTCACAGTCTGTGCCCCCAAGAATCAAGGTTTGCTTACTTGTTTGGAAGGGCTGACATAAACAGTTTCACCTAGGGTATTTCTAGAAGCCTAGACAGGCCTCAAATTTACAGTCCTCCTGCATCAGCTCCTCAAGTTCTAGGAATATAGGCACACTCTACCATACCCAATATGGCTTCACTTTTCTTTTCCCATTGACACAGCTGACTAAACATCTGGTGGTTTGTTCTCTATTGTAACAAGATGTCTGGGCCATCTTTCCAAAGAGGTCCTATTGAATAAATCTCCCTTTTCTGTTTTTTTTTTCTATTAATCTGCCTGTTTTAATTGACCTCTTAAGCCTAAATTACTGAATATGGCTCCTTGGTATAGGCTGTGACCTCAAGTTCAGTAACAGCCCCGGGAACCTGTCATCTCATTATTGACTGTGTGCATTGAAGAATTTACAGGCAGAAAACTCACAAGTGTCCCGGGGCCTTCAGCTTGACTCTATCCCTGACAGTATTTACTAACATTGCTAACATTTACCCACATACCTGCTTATCCATTTGAACCTTCCGTCTACCCCCCTGCCTGTTCATTGTCTGAACCATGTCCTGTCCTTTTGCTACTTCACCTGACTCAGCCTTGTATCTTTGCTCCAATCTTTGACTCAACAGCAGTAGCAGCAGCAATGGCTTCCCAGAGTCCTCTGGGCTTGCTGGTTATCTCATCCCTTCAGACTCTGTCAGATTCCCTCAGACTCTTATATTCCTGTCAGATTCCCAGCTCTGGCTTCACAGGCCTCTTTGAAACACCTGGTCTCTTTAGCACTTTGTAGAAACACTGTAACCTCCACACACACACACACACACACACACACACACACACACACACACACACACACACATGCCTATGTGATATGTAATGCGTAATCTGAGAAGTAATATTAATAATTAAGAACAGAATAAAAGAACCTGTGTTTGTCTCAGTCGGGGATTTGAAGGAAAGTGTGAGTATCTGGCCAATCCCTGCCATTGAAACCCCTGTGCCTTGTGAATTATTATTATGTTACCATTGTGGGGGAAGGTAAAGACACTCACGGCAATCTCTATGACTTATGGAAGTGCAACTTCTAAGTGCAGTCAGAATTGACTGGTGCATGATGGAAATCTTCCTTCCTGCTATCCATCCTCAAGGCACTTACAGTGAGGACTCTGTTTGGTCTAGATTTGAGATTCATTGTCTGAGCTTAAAATTTTCTAGATCTGCTTATTTTGCTTTATGTGTTTGTTTTTATTATTATTATTATTACTATATAGTATCCCATTATACAAATAGACCAAGACTTAGTTTGTTTTCTGTTCTGTTTTTGCTAGATATTTAGAGTCTTCATAATATCTGGTAATTATAAGAAAAGTTGCTATAAATACTCTTATACATTTCTTGTAGTAGATAGAGGCTTCAAGTCTGGGAATATACTTAGTTGTGGGGTTCTGGGTTTGAATATTTATATATATTTGGCATTCATGTGTACATTAGTTTCTTGTTGTGGCAAAATATCTTATGACTAGCGACTTAAGGAAAGAAGGGTCTATTTTGGCTTGCAGTTTGAAGGTACAGTCTACTGTGGAGGGAAAGGTGTGGCATGAGAGTGGCTGCAGGAACATGAGGTAGTTGGGCACATTGCAGCCACAGTCAGGAAGCAGTGAGATGAATGGTTTTACTCACTGCTTTCCTCCTCTCCTTCCTATTCCTCCTCCTCCTCTTCCTCTCCCTCCTCCCCCTCTTCCTCCAGTCCTCCTCCTTCTTTTTTTATTCAGTCTGGGACCCAGTACATAGGATAGTGCCATTCCTATCCAAAGCGAGTCTTCCCTTCTCAGTTAAACCTCTGAGGAAAGATCCCTTAATGGTACACCCAGAAATGTGCCTTTCAAATTATTCCAAGTTGATAATATCAACAATTTACAATACAATACAGTTTTCAAGGACTTATGTGACTTTATGTTACCACAGGCAATATATGAACATTTCGTTTTCCTAAAATCCTTACTCATAATATACAAGTCTTTAAATTTAGCCATTCTAATATATGCCGTTTTATCACATTGAAAAGACTCAACTTTTGGCATTATGTTGTTATAACACAGTATGAGTATCTATATATAATATAACACATAATATATATTATATATATAATATGTGTATATATATACCCAATGAATACTCGATATACAGTATATATTGAGCGCATATACATGGATTTAATATATGGATATATATATACTCAATATATATGGGTATATTTCTATGCTTTCTAGTATATTTTATTGATTTATTTGCTATGACCCAATGTCATGCTGTCTGAATTACCATAGTTTTATGATAAATTCTGCAATTTAATTATACAAATCTTCCTATTATGTAATTTTCTTCAATATTATTTTAGATTATGTATACTGCATTTCCACATAAAATTTAAAAATTTCAAATAGGCCTACAAGGATTTTTATTTTAATTCCATTGCATCTGTAGAATAATTTGAGGAGAAATTGGGTCTTCAAAAAATTATAAAAGTTTAACTCAGTTTAGCAAAGGCATTGGTTATCTATTTCTCTACACAAATAAAAACTTTCATTCATTCCCAGAGTTGTATATCTTTCTTCTTTCCTACTCTCTAGCTCTTCCACAGTAATACTCAGCAAAAGTGCTAATAGTAGGCTCTCATTTCGGGCATCAAGGCTAATTAGTACATTTAATATGCGTGTGTACCCATGTGATGTTATCGAAGATATTTTATAGATAGTCTTGAGAATAAAATGAAGGAATTTCCTTGTGTTCTTTGGTTACTAAGAGAATGTTTTTAAACTCAAGAATAGCTACTGAATTTTTTCTAATTCTGTTAGTGTATGTGACCCTTTTCCCCCCACTTTTACACTGGTGACTGTGTGAATTACACTGATTAATCTGTGTTCATGTTTTGCTGGGGGTTCATGTGTACGTGTATGCATGTGGAGGTCTAAAGTCAATGTAGAATATGTCGCTCAATTATTCTTCATTTCATGCTTTTGACACAAGGTTTCTTACTGAACCTAGAGCTCACTCATTTCGTGGGACTGGCTACCCAGCTCCTGCTATCTTCTCTCCGTAAGTGTTGGGTTTATGGACAAAGCTGCTGCTTCTACGCTTTCACATAAGTCCTAGAAAACAAACACAGGTCCTTGTGTGGGCATGGCAAGCACTTTCCTATTAGGTCAACCCCCATTTCCCCACATTGATTAATCTGTGACTGATAAATCAGTTCTCCAATCTTGTCAAACTTCATTTGACTATAATGTATACCTCATTACTTATAATTGCATGTTTTGTTTAAGATATTAGCATCTTGACTCTTCAAGTATAATAATTTGCAATATTACTTCTTCTAATGCCACTGGGAGCTTTTGATAACAAGGTTGTGGTTACCCAACAGAAACTCAAAAGTGTGGATCTGTTTATACTTCTTCTCGAAATAGATATTAGTTCTCCTTCAACTGTTTGCAGGAAGTTTTACAACAAAGCTAACTGAGTTGTGATTTTATTTTGCTTTGGAGAGTATGAAGAGGCTTTTAATTCAGATTTAATTCTTTAATCAAGATTAAGTATTTTTAAGTATGAAATTTCAAGGTTCTTTTTCTACTCTTTTTCTTTCTCTCTCTGATTAGGTCTCTCTAAACATACATGCCTCTGTAGTGTTTGTGTTCATTCATGTGGTCTTGTGTGCATACACGGGTGTGTGAATCCATGCATGCGTGCATGTGGAGACCAGGAGTCAGCATAAGATGTCCTCCTCAAGCACTGTTCTCCTTATTTTTTCAGATCAGGCCTCTCATGGAACTGGAGCTCACTGGGTTAGATTGACTGGCCAGCAAACCTCCAAGATCTACCTGTCTCAGGCTCCCAGAACTGGGGTTAGAGGCATGCATTGCCATCCCTGGCTTCTCACGTGGATCCTGTGGATAAAAATTAAGATGCTTATGAAGGAAGCATTTTATAGATTGAGCCATCTTAATAGCCCATGGTTTTTCCTCTTATGTTTAAATGCTTTCTATTCTTCTTACTTTTTCTTTTCTGTTTTTAAGACAAGCTCTTACCATGCAGTCCCAGGTGGCCTGGAACTCACTCTGTAGGCCAGGCTGGCCTTGAACTCACAGAGATCTGCCTGTTTCTGCTTCCCAAGTGCTGGAGTTAAAGGCATGTGTCCCCTTGCCTGACATTAATTCTAATTTCTTGGAGGAATTTGTCCAATTCAACATTGTGATCAACTCTTGGATACAAAATGTCATACTCCTCTCTTAAATTGTTTTATTTTATAATTAGGACCTGTAGTCTCATCCCTTTTTACCACTGACTTAGGTAGTTTGTATATTTTCTTCTTTATTCTATGACCAAGTTTTACCAATTTTATAGACTTTAAAAAAAATAACTGGAACTTGTTTCTGATTTTGTTCTACTTCTATCTCTGTCTCACTAATTTCTCTTCTCATCTTTATTCATGTCTTTTTGTTTGTCTGTGTTTATTTGCTTCTTCTAGTTTCTTAACATGAAAGCTTTAAATCACTGATATTAAACCTTCTCTTCCTTAATTATTTGTGTTCAGCTCTCCTTCTTTTCAATCACTAGTGTCCAGCCCTCTTTCTCTTTAATCACTGGTGTCCAGCCCTCCTTTTCATTAAGCAACAAATCCCCCGCAGCATTAATTCACCTCTGCTCCACATGCCTTGGTGTATTCTATTTTTACATCTTTGATTTGTCATTTGAATTATTTTAAATTCTTGATAGATAAAACAAGCACATAAAAATATAGTACAGATGTGTATATAGTTGAAAGCAAGTTTTTCATCTTTGTGACAGACTCTAGAAACCAAAATACCCCAACCAAAATAGTCCAAATGAAGATACTTTAATAAGGACTTCTGTAGAAATTCTAATGCAACATATAACGAATAGTGTCACGACATAGAGATGATTCATCAGCAGAACATCATTATTGCCTCTAGCAAATCAACAGAACACCATTGCTGCCTTAAGTAGGGTGAACTTGGGGAAATGGTGTTATTAGATATTCCTCAGAGCCAGAACACAGAATTGAGAATGTGAATTATCATGGCCACTGGTCTCCATATTTCCAACTTTGCTGTTGCTTCTCTTTAACTCGACAAGCTAGTGCTTAGGTGGGGCTCACAAAGTCCTCGGGGCATAAACCTAGTAAAAGAAGAGTACAGACTGGAGGCATTGTAGACAATTGGATGACAAGCATCAGTGATGTCACTCAGGTAATGGGGTGGAGCTATGACAGTCTGCTTCGAACAGTAAGAGCGCAGCATAATACGCAATTTTAAGGAAAGTACCCTGATAATGGAAGACCCAAAACCATAAGTGGTCCTTGAAGTCCATTCCAAAGAAAAGAAGTCATGAAAGAATCACAAAGATATTGCCAAGATGGTATTTTGTACTACAAACCCTGTCCTCTCTGTAGGGTATGTGTCATGATGGTGTGTGCAAAGTGGTAAAAAGTCTCAGTATAACATCACATCGAATCACATGCTAAGAAACCTACTCCTTTAATGTTTAGAACCCTTCTTGAAGTGGAAGTTTCTGGATACGTCAGGTGACGCAGACTCACACTGTATTTTACTGAGGCCTGACCTGAGGGAGGACACATGACGTTTGGACAGAGTATAAATAGGACTCAACAGACAGTGATGGCACGCTTGCACGGCTAGCTTTGCAATGTTTCATTAGTCTCACATCTTCACCGATCTTCACTTTGTTGAGAGAGGCAAGGTAGAGAACTGATCCTGGTTGCTCCCACTGACTCATGCTGATTCTGTGGAGGCCTGGCGGTTTCTGCTAGATTGTGCCACCACTGCTGATTTGGGTTTGGTATCGTAACACTACTGAGCTGGACTGCTGGTATCCTGACAATGGAAACTCGAATTGCCCTCAAAGAACTACTTCTAAACAGGTCCACATTCCCTTGTCCTATTTACCTCTTTTCTCCCCTATCTTTGGATGGCTGGTTAGAAAGAGGGTGGGTCAAAGCATTTGTGAAACCTTATTAAATGTAGGATTTAAAAAATAATCTAAGCCTACACCTTCTGATTAAATCAGAAAGAAAGGTTCCACTTAAAACTTCCAACAACTTTAACTCTTGCCCCTCTTGCTAATTTTTTTTCTCAAATACAGAATAAGCCTGTGTTCAGAGCTTCTGCCAAACAGCAGGATTTGTTTTGAGTTAGTGACATGTTCAGAGCACTGACTTTTAAAATTCTGCTTATGGAAAACATTACTCTTTTTCTCTCCAAGTGGAAGATGCAGGCTACATTTGAGGTCTATGTATTTATCAAAGTGAAGCAGCATCATGTGTCTGTAGTTCAAAACAAGGAAGACAAAAGCCGTGGGCATTATGAATTTTAAGCCACAGAGAAAGACATTTTGTCTCAAAGCATATGTGTGTGTGTGTGTGTGTGTGTGTGTGTTGCTTAAATTAAAAGGCTATCTTAAATGAAATAGTTATCTTATTTAATGTTTTGGCAAGTGTAGTGAATGGATACTTGAATAACTAAGTGTGGGACACAGGTTAATATTACCACTAGGTATCTGTTTGTATCTACCCAAAAGCTTCTGCTCTAAATTACAGCAAACAAAAAACCCTTTCTGTGTTTGAGACAGAAACTGTGGATCCTGACGCATCTGGAAAACAGCATCAGAATGGTTTGGCCACATGGGTAGTAAAGAGAATTTACTCAAGTCTTGAAAAGACAGAGAGGTTATAGAAATATACACAAAGAGAGGTCAGGAACCCAAAGAGTGGACTTTTGGGTTTAATAAGCCTACCCACAGTGACATAGTTTTGCCAATAAGGCCCATACCCCAAACTGTCCAGACAGCACTACTGGGGACCAAATATTCAAATGTCTGACACTGTGGGGAACATCTCACTCTAACCACAGAAGGTCTCATGGAGGCTGACCTCCAACTGACTGTGTTTCCTGAACTCCTCAGCTCCTGGCTTCACCTCCCAAGTGCTGGATGTTTGCAGGATGGGTGCTGTCATCTCCATCTAGCTTTTGGCCTCTTTGATCCTCAAGGAGACAATGTGTCTGACTTTCAGATATCACCTTCTTTGTGGATGTTACTTCTGGTGCAGAACATCAACACTCAGTTTTGCTCTGCTTTTGTTTGAGGTTTTTTTCCCCCCTAGTATTGAAAAATATTACACTCACTTCCTCTGCCCATGCCTTACACAAAACCAAAAACAAGTCTTGTGTTTTCCTATTTTGAAAGCTGGAAGAAAATAGCATGGGAAGTTGCCCATTAAGGTTCTTATTAAAAATAATAGGCCCATGTAGAATGCTTTTTAAAAAGACTCCCTTTGTACATATTCATTACAGATAAAGCATCTTAAGAAGCATCATACAACACAAAGGAGAGAAAACAATTGTTTTAAAGTCCTAGCTACATACATAGATGTTTGATGAAGCAAATGTAGTCAGACGTTAAGTTTAAAATGTGTCTTGTGGGTATATGTTGTGTGTGCTCACTGAGAATGCCTTTTAATTTTTGTATAAAATTAAAATTTTCTTAATAAAAGGTTGAAAATATCTGACGTTTACACAAGGAAAGCGTATGAAAATTGGACCCTTCAGCTCTGTGCTCAGTTATGGGGAAAGGATCCGTTTAGGTTACCTAGTGAGGGTTCGGCCATCTTGGCGGTTGATCAAGTGCTTCCTGGGTCACACAGTTGCTAGGTACCGTTTAGGGTCTTAATTCACAGACACATTGACTCACCACTTGCAATCCCACCTGGGCTGCTGGCAGGACAGATTTCACTGACACCATTGATCACTTTTTGCAAATATAGAAATTAAAATTCTGAACTAAGTACCAGAAGCTCCTGGGGGATAAGCCAGGCCTCAGACATGCAATTCTTTGTTCGCTACTGACTGCCTTTTCATTGACTTTAGTTGAAGACTATTGTAAGTTACCAGAGAGACAAGGGGGTCTGACAAACAAATTCAAGGAGTAGAGTTAGCCAAGGAATTGCTGACTCAAAAGTGGTGAGTCTGCTACTCCTATTGGAGTTTTTAAAAAGACAAGTGGAAAAAAATTAAGATGATCTGTAGTTCAGCCTGTAATTCTAGCTTCAGACATGGAGGCCAAAGACTGAGAGGGAGGGATGAGATAGACAAGCTTTTCACTGGGGACCCAGACAGCACGCTGTTCATCTCACTCCAAGCGAACAGCTTCTCCATCCACACATAAAGTTGCCCTACTGAAATTAGCCTCTGTGCTAAGGATGTTCCATACAGATACATGGCAGACTCGTGTTATAAATTTCAACTTGCACTTTAAATTTTCTGTGTCAGGAATTCTTTAGGTTGATCTAGACTTAATACAAATTTTTAAAAATTTCTCCCTGCTGGTTTAGCTTTACAGATGTTTGTGGAGTAGTCTCTTCTCACTGGGAATTTGTAAAGTGTTGTAAACATAACAGTAAAAGTCAATTGACCTGAGTTCCTGTGATTTCTTGAACTCAGAGTCGGTTTCTACTGACATGACCAATTCAATGGTGCATTATCTCATAACACAAGATAGGATGCTTGCTTAATTAGGTTTGTTCTTGAGACTCTTCCAAGGTTTTACCACTAATGAAATCCCAAATATTTTGGCATAGTTGAAGAATCTTAAATAAGATTTTCTTAAATGAGATGTCACTGTGACCCAAGAAAACACAGCACCAAGTGTAAAATTGTTTTCATGAACATGCTTTGCTAGAAACACACATACTTATGTCTTCATAAATGTCAGAATTTTTTTTATAATAGGTTTTTAAGCTACGCTGTTTATAGTTACTGCAATTTGCCAATTAGATCTGATGTCTTTTGATAGTGGACCATGGGCAAACATGGGTTCTTTTAGTTCAATCTTAATTATTAATATCAAATATCAACTCTCAGATCTCTCTGTCTCCGTGTGTATGTGTGTGTCTGTCTGTCTGTCTCTCTGTATGTGTGTGTGTCTGTCTCTCTGTGTGTGTATGTGTGTGTCTGTCTGTCTCTCTCTGTGTGTCTGTCTGTCTGTCCATATCTATATAGATTACACAGTGGCTACAGAAGGGTCAAAGAAGCCACATCTAGGTTGGATGAGTTCACAGAGACCTTCCTGGAGGAGGAGGTAGAAAGTTGAGATGTTGTAAAGAAAGCCACTGCTGCTATACACAGTTGGAATGCGGCCAGAGGCTGAGAGCAGGCCCTTCAGGATTGCAAGTAAGGTCACAAGGTTGAACCTGGCCTGGGGGTTGGGCAGAACTTTAGAGACAAAGTGGAATCCATAAACAGGGCAGGACGATAAGACTGTGGAGGCAAGGTGAAGGTCTGCTCTGGTTAGACAAATGTATGCACAGATGGTCAGCAATTAGAACAAGTTGGATCAGTAGTGGAGGCCCCAAGAGTAGTTCTTCACCTATTGATCCCTTTATACACATACTGAGTAGTCAGATGACAGGTTGTCAGGGCCATTATCATTGTTATACTAGGTATCTTTCTTTATGGTTCCAGTTGGGATTATTATATCCTTCCTTAGTCTACTGTGTTCAGTAAGTTCTTGGGCCTGGCCTTTCTGATATGGTTGTGATCATATGGTCCTATTCTGCTTTTTTGTAGATGATCCCTTTTATTTATCACTGTCTTTCATAAGTACTACTGGACAGGTAATGGTACCTATATGGATAGAGGTGCCTGCCTCTGTATTTGCACTCAAGTAGCCAAATACTACATGCACAATGCAGTTACTCAGAACAAGGCATAATAGCCTGAGAACCAGTTTTACACAAGAGAAAGGAACTTAGAGCTGAGCACAGTCTAATCAAGTATGTTCCCCTACTCCACTACCCACTAAATTTTATCAGCTGTGGTCTGTAACTACCTACATAGATCAAAATGGCCCTCAAACTTGAGGTGATCCCATGTCTGTCATGGGAGCGCTAAGATTACAGTCACCATCAAGATGGCTAAACTATTTGAAGATAATTCACATCCTTTAAAAATTTAACATTTAAATTCTTAAATAGTTAATTCAGCAGGTTTTTGAATATTCAGAGTCGTGCAAAAACCAGCACATGATAGTGTGTGAGCATTGTTATCGCACCAAGAGAAAACCTGTAAGCATCAGCAGTTGTGTCCCATTCTAGTTTTTCCTCAGTTCCTCACTTCCCCTAGTCTACTTTCCATCTCTATGTATTTGCCAGTTCTGGGTCTTTGCTTGCTTTAGGGCAGAACCTGAGATAGACCATGATGGTGGAGTTGAGGAGGATTTTGACCTCTTGGTTCTCCAATTTCTGCTTCCAAAGTGCTAAGGTTACAGAGATGCACACACAGCATGTGTGCACTAGGCTTTCTATATGAATGGGCTCAGGCAGGAGATGGCATGTTGGGACTAGTATCTTTTCCTCTCAAGGTTCATCCATGCTGGGGCATTTACCAGCAGTGTATGTCTTCTTATTACTGACTAACCTTTGTGTGTATTCCCATTTTTATGTATTCATCAGTTGGGGTACACTGGGCTTATGTTCACTAGGCATGTACCTAGAAACAGAATTGGTGGGTCATATGGTTAACTCTGAATTTAAAACTCTGACTACTGCCAAAACTGTTTTCCAAAGTAGAGCAGCCATTTTATGGGATCAGCAGCAAGATGCAGAAATCCAAGCAATATTGGAGAAGAAACTAAATCTGAGCCTCAGAGATCTACACTCAAGACAATAGAATGGATGGTCTGAGCTCAGGAGACTCTGAGCCCGGAGATCCTCTGTTGACAACTGGTACCCAGCCGTTCTTGCAGAATCTGGATAGTCAAAACGTGGGCCTCTGACCAGCAGCATGTTCTGAGGAACTAGTTAACACGTACGTCTCAGCTTCCACCCCAAATCTACTGATGTTAAGGGCAGTGACAGTGGTTTTTCTGACACACGTGGCTGATCACCGTTACACAGCACTTAAAGTACTTTTAAAACAATGTCTGGGCACCTGTAGCAGATGGGAATGTCAGGTATTTAAGATCGGTTGAGGGAAGAACAGCGTGCAGGCACATATGTGTCCAAGGTCTCCAATCCAACACCCCCAATTCTAATTCTTTTTATTAATCTTCTTACTTCCATATTTTTTATTTTATTTTTTAAAAATTTTTTAAATTTTTTTTTTATAACGAAGTCATTTCTTTTGTTTGACCCCTCTCCTATAGTATGTTTTTATATAATAGCCCAATTGCTACTCAACCACAATTTTAAAAAATCATTGGGCACCTGTACAATTAATATTTTGGTAAAACTAAGAAAATGAGAAGTCAAACTATTTTTTATCTTTTATTTATTTATTTATTTATTTATTTATTTATTTATTTATAAAAAATTTCAATTAATATTTTGGTAAAACGGTCCAGATTCGGTCCAGCGCCTGGAGCAGAACTGAACCGGTCAAAAAGCTCCCTACATTCAAATCCCTTGCGGAGAGAGGGGAGAGCTAGACCATCAGAGGGGCAGACACCCTTGAGAATTCTGCTCTCATTCCCAACTCAAGAGGAAAACGCCTAGTGCCATCTGGACCCTCTGTGCACAGGGACCTAGGAGCAGTAGGGGCAGGACTCTTCTAGTTGCTGCCCTCACAGAGAGCTAAAAGCCAGCCCCAAGGAGCAACTACATGCCCCAAGAGCAGAGGAAAGACCAACTTTTCTGCTCCAAGTGACCTGCCTGGTGAAGGCAGAATTCCTCTGGGACCCAGCTGGCACCTGAACCTCCCTGATCCCGGCCCACGGCTCCCTGATCCCAAATCCAATGGGAGACAGAACTGAACACCCAGAAGTGTGGGCAATCCTGAGACTGCAGGGCAGGACAGACTGCCACTTCTGCCCACCTTTGCCCACATCCCTGGCCCAAGAAGAAACTGCACAGTGCCTCTGAACACAGGAATATGGGAGCAGTCAGCTGCAGCAGCCCCAAGGTCCAGACTGTGCCGGGATCTGAATTGAACCCAACAAATAGCTCCCTGCACCCAAATCCAGTGTGGGGGAGAGCTAGAACATCAGAGGGGCAGACAAGCCTGGGAAACCAGAGGAGACTACTCTCTGCCCACATTCCCGACTCAAGAGGAAAACACCTTGTGCCATCTGTGCCCTCTGCACACAGAGACCTAGGAGAAGTAGGGGCGGGACCCTCCTGGTTCCTGCCTACGTGGAGAGCTGAAAGCCAGTGGACAGGAACGACTACACGCCTGAGAGCAGAACACTCTGTTCTCATAACTGGCTGAAAGAAAACAGGAAAACAGGTCTACAGCAGTGCTGACACACAGGCCCACAGGAGGGTCAAACTACCATCAGAAACAGCAAGACAAGCTAACACCAGAAACAACCTGGCAAGAGGCAAGCGCAGGAAGCCAAACAACAGAAACCAAGACTACATGGCATCATCAGAGCCCAATTCTCCCACCAAAGCAAACATTGGATATCCAAACACACCAGAAAAGCGAGATCTAGATTTAAAATCACATTTGATCATGATGATGAAGGACTTTAAGAAGGTCATAAATTACTCCCTTAAGGAAATAGAGGACAACACAAGTAAACAACTAGAAGCTCTTAAAGAGGAAACACAAAAATCCATTAAACAACTACTGGAATAAACAACCAAACAGGAGAAGGAAATGAACAAAACACAATCCAGGAGTTAAAAATGGAAATAGAAACAATAAAGAAAACACAAAGGGAGACAACCCTGGAGATAGAAAACCTAGGGAAGAGATCAGGAGACATAGATGCAAGCATCACCAACAAAATACAAGAGATAGAAGAGAGAATCTCAGGAACAGAAGATACCATAGGAAACATCAACACACATGTCAAAGACAATGTTAAACAGAAAAAGGCCCTAGCCCAAAACAAACAGGATATCCAGGACAAAATGAGAAGGTCAAACCTAAGAATAATGGGTATAGAAGAGAGTGAAGACTCCCAATTTAAAAGGCCAGTAAATATTTTCAACAAAATGATAGAAGAAAACTTCCCTAACCTAAAGAAATAGATGCCCATAAACATACAAGAAGCATACATAACTCCAAATAGATGGGACCAGAAAAGAAACTCCTCCTGCCACATAATAGTCAAAACACCATATGCACAAAACAACAACAACAAAAAAGAATATTAAAAGCAGTAAGGGAAAAAGGACAAGTAACATATAAAGGCAGACCTATAAAAATTACACCAGACTTCACACCAGAGACTATGAAAGCCAGAAGATCCTGGACTGATATCATACAGACCCTAAGAGAACACAAATGCCAGTCAAGGTTACTGTATCCAGCAAAACTATCAATTAACATTGAGGGAGAAACTAAGATATTCCATGATAAAACCAAATTTACACAATACCTTTGTACAATCCAGCCCTACAAAGTATAATAAATGGAAAAGCCCAACACATGGAAGCAAACTACACCCTAGAAAAAAACAAGAAAATAATCTTTTTGCAACAAAACCAAAAGAAGAGAAGCACACAAACATAATCCCACCTCCAAATACTAAAACAACAGGAAGCAACAATCACTATTCCTTAATATCTCTCAAAATCAATGGACTCAATTCCCCAATAAAAAGACATAGACTAACAGACTGGATACATAAAAAGGACCCAGCATTTTGCTGCCTACAGGAAACACACCTCAGAGACAAAGACAGACACTACCTCAGAGTAAAAGGATGGAAAACCACATTCAAATCAAATGGTCTGAAGAAGCAAGCTGGCATAGCCATTCTAATATCGATTAAAATTGACTTTTCAACCAAAAGTAACCAAAAAAGATAAGGAAGGACACTTCATATTCATCAAAGGAAAAATCCACCAAGATGAACTCTCAATCCTAAATATCTAAGCTCCAAATACAAGAGCACCTACATTCATAAAAGAAACCTTACTAAAGCTTAAATCACACATTGTACCTCACAGGATAATAGTAGATTTCAACACCTCACTCTCATCTATGGACATATCATGGAAACAGAAATTAAACATAGACACAGACATACACAGACTAACAGAAGTTATGAACAGATATTTATAGAACATTCTACCCTAAAACAAAAGGATACCTTCTTCTCACCACCTCATGGTACTTTCTCCAAAATTGACCATATAAATGGTCAAAACACAGGCCTCAAAAGATACAGAAAGATAGAAATAGTCCCATGCGTCCTATCAGACCACCACGGACTAAGGCTGGTCTTCAATAACAACAATAAGGAAAGAATGCCCACATATACATGGAAGTTGAAAAATGTTCTACTCAGTGATAACTTGGTCAAGGAAGAAATAAAGAAAGAAATTAAAGACTTCTTAGAATTTAATGAAAATGAAGGTACAACATATCCAAACTTATGGGACACAATGAAAGCTGTGCTAAAAGGAAAACTCATAGCTCTGAGTGCCTGCAGAAAGAAACAGGAGAGAGCATACATCACCAGCTTGTCAGCACACCTAAAAGCTCTAGAACAAAAAGAAGCAAATACACCCAGGAGGAATAGAAGGCAGGAAATAATCAAACTCAGAGCTGAAATCAATCAAGTAGAAACAAAAAGGACCATAGAAAGAATCAACAGAACCAAAAGCTGGTTCTTTGAGAAAATGAACAAGATAGATAAACCCTTAGCCAGACTAAGCAAAGGGCACAGAGAGTGTGTCCAAATTAACAAAATCAGAAATGAAAATGGAGACATAACAACAGAATCAGAGGAAATTAAAAAATCATCAGATCCTACTACAAAAGCCTATATTCAACAAAACTTGAATATCTGAGGAAATGGACAATTTTCTAGACAAATACCAGGTACCAAAGTTAAATCAGGAACAGAGAAACCATTTAAATAACCCCATAACTCCTAAAGAAATAGAAGCAGTCATTAAAAGTCTCCCAATCAAAAAGAGCCCAGGACCAGACGGGTTTAGTGCAGAATTCTATCAGACCTTCATAGAAGACCTCATACCAATACTATCCAAACTATTTCACAAAATAGAAACAGATGGAGCACTACCAAATTCCTTCTACGAAGCCACAATTACCCTTATACCAAAACCACACAAAGACCCAACGAAGAAAGAGAACTTCAGACCAATTCCCTTATGAATATTGATGCAAAAATACTCAATAAAATTCTTGCAAACTGAATCCAAGAACTCATCAAAATGATCATCCATCATGATCAAGTAGGCTTCAAGCCAGGTATGCAGGGATGGTTCAGTATTCGGAAAACCATCAATGTAATCCACTATATAAACAAACTCAAAGATAAGAACCACATGATCATTTCATTAGATGCTGAGAAAGCACTTGACAAAATTCAACACCCCTTCATAATAAAAGTCCTGGAAAGATCAGGAATTCAAGGCCCATACCTAAACATAGTTAAAGCCATATACAGCAAACCAGTAGTTAAGATTAAACTAAATGGAGAGAAACTTGAAGCAATCCCATTAAAATCAGAGACTAGACAAGGCTGCCCACTCTCTCCCTACTTATACAATATAGTTTTCGAAGTCCTAGCCAGAGCAATCAGACAACAAAAGGAGGTCAAAGGGATACAAATTGGAAAGGAAGAACTCAAAATATCACTATCTGCAGATGATATGATAGTATACTTAAGTGACCCCAAAAGAACCAGAGAACTCTAAGCCTGATAAACAACTTCAGCAAAGTGTCTGGGTATAAAATTAACTCAAATAAATCAGTAGCCTTCCTCTACACAAAAGATAAACAGGCTGAGAAAGAAATTAGGGAAATGACACCCTTCATAATGGTCCCAAATAATATAAAATATCTCGATGTGACCTTAACCAAGCAAGTGATAGATCTGTATGATAAGAACTTCAAGTCTCTGAGGAAAGAAATTGAAGAAGATCTCAGAAGATGGAAAGATCTCCCATGCTCATGGATCGGCAGGATTAATATAGTAAAAATGGCCATTTTACCAAAAGCGATCTACAGATTCAATGCAATCCCCATCAAAATACCAATCCAATTCTTCAGAGAGTTAGACAGAACAATTTGCAAATTCATCTGGAATAACAAAAAACCCAGGATAGCTAAAACTATCCTCAACAATAAAAGGATTTCAGGGGGAATCACTATCCCTGAACTCAAGCAGTATTACAGAGCAATAGTGATAAAAACTGCATGGTATTGGTACAGAGACAGACAGATCAACCAATGGAATAGAATTGAAGACCCAGAAATGAACCCACACACCTATGGTCACTTGATTTTTGACAAAGGAGCCAAAACCATCCAATGGAAAAAAGATAGCATTTTCAGCAAATGGTGCTGGTTGAACTGGAGGTCAACATGTAGAAGAATGCAGATCGATCCATGCTTATCACCCTGTAAAAGCTTAAGTCCAAGTGGATCAAGGACCTCCACATCAGACCAGATACACTCAAACTAATAGAAGCAAATGTGGGGAAGCATCTCGAACACATGGGCACTGGAGAAAATTTCCTGAACAAAACACCAATGGCTTATGCTCTAAGATCAAGAATCGACAAATGGGATCTCATAAAGGTACAAAGCTTATGTAAGGCAAAGGACACTGTTGTTAGGACAAAATGGCAATGAACAGATTGGGAAAAGATCTTTACCAATCCTACACCTGATAGAGGGCTAATCTCCAAAATATACAAATAACTCATGAAATTAGTCTGCAGAGAGACAAACAACCCTTAAAAAATGGGGTACAGAGCTAAACAAAGAATTCACAGCTGAGGAATGCAGTATGGCTGAGAAGCACCTAAAGAAATGTTCAACATCCTTAGTCATAAGGGAAATATAAATCAAAACAACCCTGAGATTTCACCTCACACCAGTGAGAATGGCTAAGATCAGAAACTCAGGTGACAGCAAATGCTGGCAAGGGTGTGGAGAAAGAGGAACACTCCTCCATTGTTGGTGGGATTGCAGACTGGTACAACCATTCTGGAAATCAGTCTGAAGGTTCCTCAGAAAATTGGACATTGCACTACCTGAGGACCCAGCTATACCTCTCTTGGGCATATACCCAAAAGATGCCCCAACATACAACAAAGACATATGCTCCACTATGTTCATAGCAGCCTTATTTATAATAGCCAGAAGCTGGAAAGAACCCAGATGCCCTTCAACAGATAAATGCATACAGAAAATGTGGTACATCTACACAATGGAGGACTCAACTATCAAAAACAATGACTTTATAGGCAAATGGAATGAACTAGAAAATATCATCCTGAGTGAGGTAACCCAATCACAGAAAAACACACATGGTATGCACTCACTGATAAGTGGATATTAGCCCAAATGCTCGAATTACCCAAGATGCACAGAACACATGAAACTCAAGAAGGATAACCAAATTATGGATGCTTCAGTCCTTCTTTAAAGGGAACAAAAATACCCACAGGAGTGGATAGAGGTGCAGTTTAGAACAGAGACTGAAGGAACGGCCATTCAGAGCCTGCCCCACATGTGGCCCATACATATACAGCCATCAAAACTAGATAAGAAGGGTGAAGCTAAGAAGTGCATGCTGACAGGAACTGGATATAGATCTCTCCTGAGAGACACAGCCAGAACATGTCAAATATAGAGGCGAATGCCAGCATCAAACCACTGAACTGAGAACAGGACCCCTGTTGGAGGAATTAGAGAAAGGACTGGAAGAACTGAAGGGGCTTGAGACCCCATAAGAACAACAATGCCAACCAATCAGAGCTTCCAGAAACTAAACCACTGTCCAAAGACCCTGGATGGACCCTGGGCTCCAAATTCATAGGCAGCAATGAATAGCCTTGTTGGGGCACTAGTAGTAGGGGAAGCCCTTGGTCCTGCCAAGGCTGAACCGCCAGTGTACGGGATTGTTGGTGGGGGCGGTAATGGGGGGATGAATAGGGAGGGGAACACACATACCGAAGGGGAGAGAGAGGGGTTAGGCGTCTGATGGAATGGAAACCGGGAAAAGGAATAACATTTGAAATGTTAATAAGAATACCCAATTTAATAAAAATGGAAGAAAAAAAAAGAAATGAAACAAAAAATAAAAAGAAATTTCAATGTTTTGGAATTTTTTCCTGAAAATGACCTGGAAAATAAAGATTATATCTATTATTTATGTCAAATATCCTGCATAGTGATAAAAAAAACTGAATAATAGGAAACAAGGGTAGAGAAGAATCTGAAAAGGCCACTAGAGGTGGTGTTTGCATGCCTAATGAATGTCATGTTAAAGAGTATCCTTTGCTAGAGAGGGCCTGAAAGTTTCATCCGGAGCTTCCTTGCAGTTAACAAGAAGAAAAAAAAAAATACTGAATTACAATAAAACAGGAAACAACTACTCAGAAATTGCCTGGCCATCCATGGGGTTGAGGTTCATCAGAATTTTCATCTTCAGTCTACAGAGCAAACAGATCCAAATGCATGAATTACCATCTTCTAGTCTTGAATATTTTACAGTAAGTATTCCCTGTACGTAAGCAACGGGAGAGCCAAAGAGGGCATCTCAACTCCTGACTCAAGGCAACAGCTGTGCAGACCACTGAAGCAGCAAAGGTTCTGCGGGTGTGGTGTAAAGGGTCATCTGGAAGGACTAGACCAGTCTGCTGGACTCTCAATATGTTTTCTGTCTCAGCTCTCTCTTCTTCCACCATTACCCTAGAGAAGAAAAATCTGTAATTAAACATCCTTCACTGATATATAAAAACAAAAATTATCCTTAAAAGTGGGGATACCATTTGATACTTTCACACATGTGTTTATTTCCCCGGGTACAGAGTCTAAGTCAGTTTAAACATGCCAGAAAAGAGGCTTTACTATATGACCCAGGCTGGCTTCGAATGCACAGTTCTCTTTTCTCAACTTCCAGTGAGCCATGATGGCAACATGAACCACCACGTGCTTCTGCTCAGCATTATTTTATACAAAGAAAACACTCATCCCAGACTCTGCCCACAAGCGTTCTATTCTTAACTTCCAGGAGACCAGATTCTTAGATTCCAATCTTAGCATACAGACAACTATGTCAAAAGATCTTTCCTATTTGACTTAGCCCTGATCGCTTTGCTCAAATCATCCGATCCCATTTTAAATGGCAGGGATATTGGCGATAACTAGGCTAGCGTCCACACATCAGCAATTCAGGAAGCCCCAGATGCTATCACAAGTCATTGCTGACTTTGCCAAACCAGAAATGCTAATGTTTCCCCGGACACTAGCAATTGGCTGCCAAGTCATTCAGGTAAAAGGGGCCAGGCTAGCCAAAGCTCGATGGTGGCTGGAATAGGACACAATGTGACTTATGTATAAGAAGGGATCATTTGTGATGGAAACAGTACTAATTTGGCATTAAATATCTGAACCTGGGCGAGTCATTGATCCCTCTGGAATCTCCTTGCCTGTAATTAATAATCGACAGTAAATACTTAGCTAGACTTATAGTACTTAACATAAGCTATTCGTGATGAAACATTAAAAATAGCTTTTAAGGTCTCCATTTTTTTCATATAAGAAAACTCAGGCATAAAAAGGCACTTGTCCATGGCCACACAATTGAATCCAATCAAAATCTAGAGTCTGAGCTTTGCAAATTAAGGATTGAATAGACAGACACTAGAGGCCCCTTCCAGTTCTGCTATTAATTTGCTTTCCTGACAGACTGGGATAATCGGGCTGTTGTGTGTTGCACAGAAGAGGAGATAACACAGGCTAGGTGTTCAGCACAGCAGAGATGGTTCAGTAGATAGCAGCTATTAGTATTGTTCAACACTTGTACTATTACCATTTCTCGGAACAAGTCCCTTCTGTCCTCTCTCCCACAGCTGCCTGCGTACACAGTTATTCCAACTGAACTGATTAATAAACTCAGACAACAGGTCAATTCAGTCATAAAAAACGAGCAAGCCTGAACTGGTGCTGGGGTGAACCGCCTAGTGGGTCTCCAATGCCATCCAGCGTTTCGCAGCGATGGAATGCCGTGCCATCCAGTACCGTAGTTACTCGAATCGGATGCCCATGGAACTTTTAAAATATCTTGGAGACTGAATGTTTAACTTTTAAATTTTTACCTAATTATAAAAACCTTCAGTGGCTCTCATCTTAGATAACTCCAGCAAAATCTGTCTGGCAGCTGGGAACTCTTGATGGGCAGACACCAAAGAAATAATCCAAAGCTTTCTAGGTCCCCTGCACCTGCTACGTAGGAACATGTAATGGGGAGGGAGAAAGAACTCTTTCCTCATCAGTGTGTCTCCAACTTTTTTATTTTATTTTTCAGGATTATATTTTTTTATATTTTTTTTATATTTTTATATTTTTATATTTATATTTATATTATATATTTTTATATATTTTTATATATTTTATATATGTATTTATATATTTATATATTTTTTATATATTTATATTTTTATATTTTATTTTTCAGGATTATATTTTCAGGATTATACATTATACAAAAGACATTTATAAAAATATAAATACATTTACACAAATACAAAATTCATTTACATAAATACATATATATTTGTATTTATATACTTTTTAATATGAAGAACACAACAAATATAGTTGAGCCTAAACCTATAATTTATCATTGTACAAATTACTAGACTTTTCGTCATATTCTGGGTCTCAATATTTTGAGCAACTAAGAAGGCCCCAACTTTTCCTTTCTGCCCCCATAGAAGCTGGCTGGGTGAATACTTCAGTGGCTGCCCAAATTTACACAAAATGAGATTGAAACCTACTGAGGCTTGCTTGTGTTAAACCAATTGTTAAATGATAGTAATTAATGGAGTTTTAACACAGGAAAGGCTTTGTTTGGATTGCAATGTTAAAAACCGCCAGGAAGGGTCTTCTGCACAGAGCCTTCAGTTTTCGCTGCCCTAAAATCCTGCTGGCCAGGGTGTGAGCAGTAAATGCTAACACAGTGACTGCCCTGGCACATGCCCTACTCCATCACTGTCCTGTTGAGTTAGCCTCAGAGAAGGCCTTCCATCAGGACTGTGGCTTCTCGGGCTGTCTGCAAACAGACATCAGGCCATCTGCCCCTTTGCCTTCCACCCAAACACAGCTGTTGGGCTCTATCCCAGCTTCAGCCATCTGGAGTCGAACAAAGACCCTCTCCTCTTCCTCCTCCTGCCTCCAAAGGGACACTGCGGGAGTTTTTGCCCTCTGTTGGCCTCAGTCAGTAAAGGAGGATGGGAGCAGAAAGATCCAGTTACTCGTGGCAGGCAGCTCCTTCTTCTGTATTTGCAGAGTTAGTGAAAACCTTCAATCATTGTCTAACCAGACTAGACTAGACTTCCTGGACTCAAGAATGGGATCCAGTCTGTGGCCTCCAGCAGCCTCTAGAGAGTATGACAGACATGTATATAGCCAAGTCTTCTGCAAAGAGATGCTCCACCCAGACAGAAAGGTTGGAAAAGCCTCTGATGGGCCTAGCACCTGAAAACAAGTCTGCATTTGGTTACTGCAAATCATTTACAGAACGACTAGCCATACGAGGTGGGGGAGAATGTGCACGAAGGGAGGCACAGGTAGAGCAGAGTAGGAGCTCTTGTGGGAGGGTCGTAGTCTTCTTGGAGGTGAAGCAACAAAACCAATTATGAGGAAGGTGTTGGGAGTTCCTGGGAAGAAACACACTTTCTACTGACTCTTCTGCCAGGCTGATTAACTGATTAGCTCCTCAGTGACTGTGGAGAGGTTGTAATTTTACAGCTCAGTGCTAGATTAGAAATCTATCTTAGGCTATCTATGTAACCCTTTAATAGCCAAGCCTTACGTAACTCCTTGTCTGACCTAACATTCTGTGAGTCACAGATCAAAACTTCTGAGTACAGTAGCTATCAGGGCAACCAGTTTCCATGAACCCAATGGCTAAAATGTCATCGACAAGTATGTGAGGCCCTATGCCAGAGAACCACTTTGCTGTAAACAACCTACCTGATATTCCATTGATGCAGTTGAAAAGTATCTTGATTTATGAATTTGTATCATTACTAAGAAGCTTCTTAAAACTGTTATCATATTGAAATTTTGGTTAATAGGTATCTGAGTTCTCAAGTCATAGTTACTCAGATTAAGTACCTCTTCTCTCCTTTAAGGTGAGAGCTGTGTTTTCCTGTGTCTACAGCAGTTGGTAATCTATGGGAACAGTCGGGCTGGCTGATAAAAAGCAATGGGTAGAGATAGCCAGATGCGGCGTCTCCACTTGGAATTAATCACACATTTAATAACATAAAAGAAGGTATGTTTGACCACCCATTTGTTTTTAGGTTGATGCTGCTAAGTGGAGGAGATAACCGGCGAGTTAAGGCTTGCCGCCTAAGCATGAGGAGCCGAGCTTCATCTCCAGAACCCCCACACTGCTGCAGCTTGTAATCCCAGTACTAGGGAAGCTGGGGCAGATGGGTCCCTGGAGTTTGCTGGCAACCAGGCAGCCTACTTGATGAGCTGAAGAACCCCAAAAGACCATCTGTCTTCATTAAGATTTCTATGGCTGAGGTAAAACACCATGACCAGAGAAACCTGGGGAGGAAAGGGTTTACCTCAGCTTACACACTCTGATTGCCCTCTACCATGAACGAAAGTTCAAAGACAGAATTTGAAGCAGGAACCTAGGGATAGGACCAGAAACAGAGGCTGTGGAGGGGTGCTATTTACTGACTTGACCCTCATTGTTTATTCAGACTGCCTTCTTATACAAGCCAGGACCACCTGTTCAAGGGATGGGGGGCACCACCCACAATAGGCTGCCCCCCACATCAATCATGGAGCAGAAAAATTCCCCACAGGCTTACCCATAGGCCAATCTGGAGGGGCCATTCTTTCAATGAAAGTTCCCTCTGCTCAGGGTTCTAGCTTGGGTCAAGCTGACAGAAAGAGACCAAGACACCCAATCTCAAAAGACAGGCCAGAGTGCTTCTGAAGAATGCCCAAGGTTGTCCTCTAGTGTCTACCTTTATACACGCATACACAGACTGGCAAACCTGCCTTTCGGCCTCAGCCCGTTGACCCCAAAGGCACAGATCTTGTAGTGTTAGGTCTTGGCCTAAGATCAGGTGAACCATGGTGTATTGATGTATGAGGGAAAACATGAAAAATGATCAATAAGGAATTTCGTGAGTGTTATTGTTCTAGATTACTGATATAAAATACTGCTGCTGCATCTGCCCAATCTAATCCATTCTCCTTGTCCCTGTTGTGGTTGCTAAATGCCCCAGTGCTGTGCCCCTGGACATCCACCTTACCTGCCTGCTGCCCACGGTCCTTGAGTTGCATTCTTGCATTCAGAGGCCTTCAGTACAACCTGTCCTCTAAGAACCCTCTGACCTTTGCTGAGCCAGAAGGGTACATCATGTGGTTTCCCCTTGCACGCATGACTGTCTGAAGATGTCACAGCGTTTCCTTCATGGTCTGCTTGTGTTGTGGATTGGTTCTAATGCTATTTGTGTTCATGTGTCTCCCAAAATCAAATTAGGATTCACATGTCTGCATGTGAGACACTGAGGATCCCTACCCCCAGTTGGCTCTGATTGGTGAATAAAGTTGCCAGTGACCAGTGACTGGGCAGATAGACAAAGGCAGTAGTTTAGATTTCCCAGGCAAGGGACCATGGGAAGGAGAGGGTTTAGAATCGATATGCCTGAGAAGCAATAGGATGTGAGGACGAGAGCTGAGGAGACAGAGAACCAGCTATGTAAGAATCAGGAAAAACTGCCCACCCCAAGGGCCACTTCCCAAAATGGGTCTGAAATAGCAGAGATGAAATATAGATTTTATTAAAAAATAATTTAGGAATATTGGAGGGGAGAGTGTGTTAGCCGTGGGGAGGTTTGGAAGTGACCAGCCATTGCGCTGCTTAGTGCATATTAAAAATAAGCCAGCGTGTTTGTCTTTCATTTGCAAATCCAGAGCATTTTGGCGGGTGGTGAGAAGTGCACACATCCACTGGGGAGTTTAGAACAGATTGAAAAGTTACCACTACATGGTTGTGCTCTTTTTTTTTTTTTTTAAGGAGATGTTTTCTACCCCACTTCTCTAAAGTTCTTAGAAGTATGGAGACCAGGTAAGCATGTAGATATGTCTCCATATATGTATCTACATATGTCTGTATCAGAGACAGACAGACACAGACATACACACACACATGCACATAGACACACACATGCATACACACAAAGTACACATACAGACACACATACATGCATGGACAACACATACACACACATACACACAAACACACATAGAGACAGACACACATACATGCATGGACAACACACACACACACACACACACACATACACGCACACACGCACACACACACACACACCTCACAACTCCAGAATGAATATTTCCTCAGGAACAAGAAGATAACAATTTTTGTTTCATTCTTGCTCCATATCAGATTATTTGAAAATAAAGGTCAACAATGAAGGTCAATGTACAGGAAACAAATTCAGTAGTGCCCTTGGAATCAACATTTGTAGAAGGATGGGGAGGAAAAAGAGGGCAAACTCAAACTGCGGAGTAGATCCACTACCAACCTGGTAGCCTTATGCAGCCAACAAGGATGTCTAAAAATAAAGTGACCATTAAAAGTGTGCACCAACAAGGTCAAACGGCGGGTCCTCTGGACTCCAGTAGGTCTTTGGATGTGGAAGAACCCAGGAAAGGCCTGTTCCGAGGCATCTGGGGTAAATCTTAAAGAAGCTGACAGTTGAAGACTAGCTGCCATCTGCCCTCACAGCAGCAGAAACAACAAAGTCTTCCTTTAGGAGAGATTGATGGCACACATCACTCAGACCCCTATGAAGCTGGTCCTAACTTGTATCCACATGGACAGGGCAATTTGCTGCTCTGTGTTTTAAATTTATCCTCTAAAATGAGACTGATTGGATTAGGCCATTCCTAAGATTTTTCTAGTTCCAAAGTTCTAAACATTTTAAGTGATTTTTTTTAAATACAATTATATTTTCTTACCCAGAATTTTACTGTGTCTATGCAGTATAGGAGGATATAGGAGATTACCCTGTGTTTTATACATATGGATGGATATACGTATGATATATGACGTATGTAGTTCTCAATGACATGGACATGGAGAATGAGACAGTGTCCTTGTTCTTTTCGCCGTGGCAGAAGTTTGGCTAGGACACACAAGCAAAAGGGAAAATGGGGGATTAGATAAATCCCTTCTTCCTGACCATCTCTGAAGAGATAGGATAGGCAGGTGACCACACACTTGTGTCTGGAATTGAAATATAAAAATAAGGTTGTTTACTTAAGAATTTAGGAGTATAATTATGTCAACCGGTTCTCACTTGCTCGCTGCAATTATGACGACTAGGTTCAACGGCAGGAATTCTGTGGGAAAAGAGTCCTCTCCTCTTTTTTCCCTTCATCAGCCAGCCTACGGGATCTTCCACCTCCTCCCCTGCTGGAGTTTTTCAAGGCTCATGTGGGCATCTGCAACATGGAAAGCAGATGGCTTTTTTTCTTGACTCTGCTTTGTTCTTCTTTAACAGCCTCTTTCCAAAAGCTTCCCAGAAGCGGATGCTCCAGGTCGGCTCAGCACGCGAGAGCAGCAGAATCCGGTTATCTAAGAAGGTGAGATTCCCAAGTGCTAGGTAGACAAGAAGACAAGGCAGACAGATGAAGGTCAGTGTGGGGATTTTAAGGAGTCTGTCACTGAGGAAGGATGCCATGTACTGAAATTACCTGGGCCATGTTCTATGATTATCTGAGTTGTGTAAGTAGCTACCCATTTGCAGGTAGGGGTGACTAGTAGGACAGTTTTGATGTCTGCAGACAGGATTACTTTTTAAAGACTTTGAAAGTATGTCCTTATCTCATGGTGAACATCTCAAGCTGGGCCAGCTTGGTTACTGGCATTTGGTTGCTGAGAGAAAATGGTTAGGGTGGTACACAGGTAGAGGAAAGGAAATGTAGGATTCTGGGGCGAGGATAGATACATCAGAACTTGGTTTTCAAATACCAGTCTGCAGGCTGGTAACAAGCTGGCTGCTTCCAAATTGCTTGGGAAGCTTGTTAAAAATAGATGCTTCTAAAACCTAGCTCCAGAAATTTTAATGCAGTATCAAATTATGGTTGATTCTGATAGGTTTAGGAATGAAAGGAGTAGTTAATATGTAAGATTTAGAAGACTGCTATGCATCCATTATGTAAATATGTGGTTATTAAGTGTCAGCTGCATGAAAGTTAGGGTTTTTTTTTTTCTTTTGCTTAGTTCTTTGGAAATAACAAACATGTAGGGGACAGGCTGTGTTGGTTGATATTGGTTCCCGAGGTGACTGGATTGAAAGACATCTAGAAAGTTATTAAAGCACATTTTAGGGAGTGCTTGAGAGTGTTTCCAGAGACAGTTGGCATGTGTGTCAGGAAACTGACTTGGGAAGACCTGTCCTGAATATGCAGGACACCACCCGATAGGCTTGAAGCCTAGATCAAGTGAAAGAAAAGGCAGAAGCAAGGGCACGCACAACTCGGTTTGAGTAGGTGCGGTTTTGCTGCTGTTATGGTCTGTGAACATCAGATTTCAGCCTCTGCAGCCTTTGAATGTAGACTCACACAAGCAACTCTGTGGTGAGCTTACAGGCCTTCAGCCTCAGAATGGGGATGTATCGTTGGCCCAGATTCTCGGATTGAGAAGCTGATGGTTCCTTTGAATCTCTGCCTATAGTTGCTGTGATGACTCAGCCTCTGATTAATGACGCTGATTAATAAATTCCACCACACATATACACACACATGCACTCACACGTGGGCACACACACATTCCAGGAGGTGGGTATTTTCTTTTCTCATGAACGTGACAAAGTGCCTGACAAGAACATCATTAAAGAAGGAAAGATTCACTTTGGTGCATGGTTTCAAGGGTTTCAGTCCATCATGGTGGGCAAAGCATGGCAAAGCAGCCCCATGGCATTGAGAGCTTGTGGTGGAAATCTTTATACAGTGATTCTAACATGAAAGGGCTAGATGAGAAGGAGCCAAGGATAATACACTCCCAAGGACTCACCACCAGAGACCCATTTCCACTAGCTAAGCCCCATCACCTAGAGGATTTACAGCCTTCCCCACTGGAACCTCCAGCTGGAGGCCAAGTGTTCAGGTGTGTGTGTGTGTGTGTGTGTGTGTGTGTGTGTGTGTGTGTGTAAGAGGTAACAGACTCAGACCATCTATAATCTATTGGTTCCTTTCCTCTGGTGAATGCATGCATATATATACATATATATATATATATGTGTGTGTGTGTGTGTGTGTGTGTGTGTGTAAGAGGTAACAGACTCAGACCATCTATAATCTATTGGTTCCTTTCCTCTGGTGAATGCCTACACACACACACACACACACACACACACACACACACACACACACACACACACACACATATGCATGCAGTATGTTTCAAATATCTTTGAGCAATTATGGAGGATTCTAGTGGGTAGATTAATAGCAGACAGATACATAAATTTTCAGGCATCAGTTTTTACAGCTCTTTGGGATATAGAGAAAAGAGTGAAAATGTGGTTTCTAGAGAAAATATGTAGGTGTTTAGAAACATATAAAGAATGAAGAGGGAAAGAGTTTGCCCAGAATAATTCCTGTTTGAGAGATCTAAAAGTTGGGGGAAAGTTCAATGACGTTATGAATGCACTGCTTAGCACAATGTATGCAAATGTCAGTAAGTGATTAAGTATTAATTATAGATGATTAAAAGCTATGGCAAAGCAACATTTTATCCCTCCCTCCCTCCTTTTCTCCCTCCCTCCCTCCCTCCCTCCTCCCTCCCTCTTTCTATTTCTCATGTGTTCTACAATTCCAATTTTTTTCATGGAAATTTAAAGTATTTTCTAATTTCAAGACTTTTATTTAAAAAACAGTTTTGAAAGACATTAAACCTTCAACAGTTTATTTATGAAAAAATAGGGGGATGGGCAGTGCGATGGTTGCCAGAGGAAAGGCAAGTCAGAAAAGAGATGAGGCCGTATCACAGGCTTCCATGTTTCTATAGCAATCCCTGTGAAGTTGTCTTCCTGGAATAGCTATGGCTATCTCAAGGCGAGGTTATGGTCCCTGTGGCCTTTCAGAGCCCAGATCCTCTCCATTCAGCAATTTCTTCTCGTCTTAGCATCTGCATATGAGGAAAGAGACTATAGAAACAGTACATGTGCTGCCATTGACAATTGCATCCCATATCTTTACAAAATTATTATTCTGCTCAAATTCAATTGTTGAAAATTAGTCACTGGGCCCAGCTAGACATGAGTGGTGTATGAGTACGGAATGCTGGGAAATGTAGTCTCTAATGGAAACTTTGAGTCCTAAGATCCTCAGGTATGTGGCAACATACTTGTGAAAGGAAATCAGAAAATGAAGCAGTCACTAAAAGCAGTCAGTAAAAGAAAGACTAAATCAAAGCTCTTACATTTGAGAGAAGAGAAAGCATTCAAAGAGTCCGTGAAAGATTAACCATTGAAGCCTCAGGTTTAAAAATGAGAGCTGGCTGAGAAGGTGCCTCAGTGGGTAAAGTTCATATGAATGAGGACTCTGTTCAGATTCACACATCAAAAGCTGACTGTAACAATGTGATCTGCAATCTCAGCTCTGGGGAGGCTGAGGCAGGAAGATCACTGGACTTCAATGGCAGCCGCCCAGCTTAATCTGTGGTGGGTTGGCCTGATGCTGCTTGTATTCTAATGTTAATACTGGTTCCTCAAGACCTGGTTGCCCCAGAGTGAAGAGAGTACTTTCATGAGAACTTTTGTATTACAAAGAGAATCAAATTTACAAACTGGAATCGGATAATTTATTCGGGTGGGATCAAGCTTACGAAAGACTGATCCAACTGGAGTTCTGGGTCACCCGTGACCAATTACAAAACATCTATGTGCTTAAGGGCAGTGTTCTGAACACAACAGGCACACAAACTTCGTGGTGTAACAGACAGCAGGGAAAATGGGATTAATGAGTAGATGGGAAAGCAAAGCAGACAGTATGGCAGTGCCTAGGGGCTCCACTGTGGGTGGCTGGGTGGGTGAATATATGGGTGTGTGGATGACACAGGAAGTGTGGAAGTAGAGACCTTTTTTTCTAGAAATTTACCATCACCTGGGTGGGGGACAATTGGAGACAAACTCCACCTAAATTCCTTTTGCTCTTGGGTTTCCCAGCAGCTAGGAAGAGGACACAGAACATGTAGTTTGAAGACACGTCGCTTCTCTCTCCCTTTCCCCACAAGATGATATAATGCCACCCCTTGGTGGACAACACACACTATTTGAGCCCTTTACGTGTTACCAGTAAAAGCTTGCCCCTGAGGAGGATTAAGCCGAGGTTGCCCAGAGGGTGAGTTCCTGGATTCTGCTCCTCTTGGGTCCCTACGGAAGGAAGTCCTGGTTGATCAGTTTCTGAGGCTTGTCTAGAAGTGGAAGAACCTGCAAGACGGTTAAGCCCCTAGCTGTCATGAGGAAGGATGTTCTTCACCCTCTCCTAAGGACAGACTTCTCTGCGTCAATCGGGGTTGGCCGACCTGACCTTGTCCTTTCTGGCAACACAAGGGCTCTGGCCAAGGGTGCAGGAAAATCCCTTTGCTCAGCTGCCAGCAGGCGGCAGGGACTGAAAAGGAGGAGCGCCACCTAGTGTCGCTTCTAAGCACGACCAAAGGCATCCAGACTCATTAACCCTCTTCAGAAGGTAGGGCAGTGTGGAAACAAATTCACCTTTGCCTTCACACAATAAAAAAAAAAATACTGCCCCCTTCTCTTCCTCCAAAAAATTCAGGAAAATATCCAAAGCTGCTGACATGTAGGGAAAAGGCACAAAGCGACTAATTGGACAGGAACCAAGGAGGAACAAGTTAACTCAAGACCTTGCCTGTTCGACGATGCTGAGGAAAGCACACCGTGGGTCGGCTCAGACAGGAACCCCGAGAGGCACTGAGCCCGGTTCATGTACAGATTCTGAGCATTTTTTTTTCATAATTGATCAGTCACATAACTTGTTCATACATTGAATGTTAGAATACCATGTCAAACCACGGCCAAAGAAAAATGCAGAATCCACCCTGTAACTCTGCTAGTAAGGAGGCTGAAGCTAGAAAACCCCAGGTTGAGCCCAGGTTGAACACAAGTTCAGCCAGTCTGGGTAACCTAGTGAAAATGTGGGGAAAAAAAAGGGGATGGAGCAGTACCAGTGTTTCACATGGCCCAGCATGGACAAAGCCTAAGTCCAATCTCCTAATCCTAAGTGGCGGAGAGACGGAGAGACAGAGAGAGAGCACATATATGATAATATAGTTTATGTGGTATATAGTGTATGTAAGGTATGTGATATGTGGTACATATGTGTGTATCTGTGGTATATGGTGGGTATATGTTGTCTTTGTATGTGTGATATGTAGTATGTATATATTGTGGTTTGTATAGATGGGATGTATGTGTGTGGTGATACAGTATATGAGTCTGGTATGTGTGGTGTGTGGTATGTGGCATGTGGTATGTGGTTTGTATGTGTATGTGGTATGGGGTGTATATATGGTGTATATACATATGTATGTGTGTGTATGGTGTATTTGTGTGTGTATATGGTGTGTGTATCTGTATTTGTGGTGATATAGTGTGTGTAGTGTGATATTTAGCATCTGGTGTGTGTATGTGGTGCATAGAATATGTATGTGGTGTGTGTAGTATGTGGTGTACATATGTGTGATATTTGTGTATATGTGTATGTGTTATGTGGTGTGTGTATGTTGTATTTATGTGTGCGATATATGTTGTATATGTGTGGTGTGTTTGTATAATATGTGTTGATGTGTGTGGTATGTGGGGTCTATAAGCATGGGGGAGTGTGGGGTGTAGTTGTACATGTGTGTGCGTTAGAGTGACCAATGCATATCAAAGTTCCCGTTCACTTCTCTTTGTTATCTTTGTTTAGGGGTTCTCTTGCTTATGGTAATGATACTCCTCGGTGGTTCGAGTGACTCTTCCTCATTTCTGATGTCACATATTTCCATGTGTTTCATGTGGACATCCTCCGTTTTTCTTATTTAATACCTGTCTTTTCCTTAATGATGGTTCTGCTTTCTGACACATTCCACGGGGAGGAAAGGACTTATTTTTCTCACAGTTCCACAGAACAGTTCATTATCAATATGATTTTGTGGGATCTCTCTCCTCTCCTGGCTTCCTATTTCTGTCTCTCAGTGGTGTGTCTGGATGAATATGGGCTCTTAATTTTAATGGAATCTCTGAGTATATGATATTTTATGATTCTATAAGTTTTCTTTTTTAAAGATAGAAATTTTAGAGTAGTTTTAGGTTAACAGAAAATTTGACAGAAGAAACAGAGATTTCTTTCTTTTTCTTTTTTTAAATTTTTTTTATACGAGTACACTGTTGCTGTCTTCAGACACACCAGAAGAGGGCATCAGATCTCATTACAGATGGTTGTGAGCCACCATGTGGTTGCAGGGAATTGAACTCAGGACCTCTGGAAGAGCAGCCAGTGCTCTTAACCACTGAGCCATCTCTCCAGCCTGGAACAGAGGTTTCTTATACATCCTTCTTCCTGCCCATACATACAACACTGCACCACCAACACCCCTAGAGTGTGGTGCTTGCTGTAATTGGTAGGCTTGTGTTGACACATCACTATAACCCCAAATCTGTCATTTACAGTCCTTCTTGGTGTGGTACATTCTATAAGTTTTGGAAAATGTAATGGTAGACATTCTCCATGGTAGAATATTTTAAATAAATATATTTAAAATGTGAGTATTTCCTCTGTACTGAAGTCTTGTGCTTCATCTGTTCATACACCTTCCCTCCTACCTATTGTCTCCATAGCTGGACCTATTCCAGAATACCACACAGTGAGGCTCAAACGTGGCCTGTTTGATACAGCGCTGTGCATCTAACCAAGCTCTTCTACATATTTCCTTGGCTTGATAGCTCATTCCTTTCCAGTGCTGAATATTCCATCCCCTGGATGAACTAACTTGCCTTAGTTAGGGTTACTATTGCTGGGATGAAAGATCAATTACCATGGGAGGAAAGGACTTATTTTTCTCCCAGTTCCACAGAACATTTCATCATCAAAAGCAGTGAGGGCAGGACCTCCCACAGGGCAAGAACTTGGATGTAGGAGATAACAGCTGAGGCCATGGAGGGCACTGCTTACTGGCTTGTTTCCCTGTAGCCTGATTTTCTGGAGATAGATTCTCAGTCAAGGCTCCGTTCTCTTTGCGGACACTAGCTTGTGTCAAGCTGACATAAAACTGGCCAGTATAGCAGTTTTTCCAATTATGTGCTGGAAAACATCACCACTGCTTTCACGATTTCCATTTCCTTTTGAGACAGCATCACATTAGTCCAGCCTGCTTCAGATTCACTCTACATGTATGTATATTATTAGAGTTGTAGCTAAGTACTTTATTTTATCAAATGCTAATGTGAATAGTGTTATATTTTAAGTCCAAATCCCACTTGTTTATTGCTGGCACGTAAGAAAACAACTCACAGGTTATACCGTATCACACGCTGTGACCTACAGCTTTGCTGCGGTGAGGTCCAAGAGTGTTTTGTCCGTTTGCTCAGATTGTCTACATAAACTTTAGTGCAAGATTTTATTTCCTCCTTCCCCATCTGCGTGACTACAGCAGCAGTGTTTGGATTATGAAGAAGTTTTAATATATTTTTCGATGTCGTGGCTAATAGAAAAAGTAGGTGCTTAGGACTTCCAAGCACTGGTGTGGGCTTCCCAAAGACGGTTACACACAAGTCTCAGCCGTAACCACACAAACAATCTCAGTGGCTCTCAAGTTACACCTCAGAGGTTGCTAAGAAATACCCCACCCCCACTACCACCCTTTAAAGAATTAATATCATAGGTTTCTCTAAAGGTGCCTTGGATGGGATCACAATCTGACGAGATAACTCTGTGTGTCACAGAGGGTTTCACAAGGAGGTTAACATATGCCTTTTACTCTAAATGTGTTCCTGGTGTGAGTCCTAGAAAATCACAGCCCTATAGCGGGGCAAAGAGATAGGCCATCTCCAAAGCTCATATACACCTCGGTTTTGAGCATGGTTCATTGTTATTTTAATATTCTTATTTAAATTATCTCCTTATGCAATAGTTATTTTCTGTATATGGCAACCTTCAAAGGAAATATTGTTAATTGTGCTGGAATGAGAGTTAGGCATCAAACTCTACACATTTCTTTAATTTTCTAAGTCCTCTATTCTGCCTCAGAATGACTCTGCAGTGTGTGTGTGTGTGTGTGTGTGTGCGTGTGTGTGTGTGTGTGTGTGTGTGTAGATACAGCCACCTGTCTAGTATCAATCAAAAGACACAGACTCATCAATGACTCATTACTACCAACATGGGAATGCCAACTATAAACTTCCCCAAATAGATTGGGAACACCTGAGCACTTGGTATTACAAAGACTAGTCCAGGAACTGACTGAATACACCAGACCCACAATGGGTACAAAGACCCTTAACTTGTGATGCAATGGATTGCAGTGGCAACAGTTCTACCTACCTGCCATTTAACCCCCAGCGTGTGCATCAAGGGACATGGGGCGGAGAACTCTGTACTTACTGTCTTTGGGGCTTCAGCTTAGTTTGGTTCCTGCTGTTTGATAAAGCACACTAGAACCATTTTTGCACATCCGCCCATCTATCTATCTATAGCTGGTCCCATCTTTTGCCTTCAAGGTCCTATGACTTCTGTGCCTAAGCTGTGACCCTACTGCTTGCTGTACAAGAAGCTCTCTGAGCTCATTAATACCTTATTTCTCATCTCTCTCTGCATCTGTATGAGCTTTCTACCTTTGCTTCTAGCAGGCTTCTCTGAACTCTGCAACTTCTTCAACCCTATGTATATTTACATATACATGTATAGACAGACACTGCGTACTGCTACACACACACACACACACACACACACACACACACTGCAATGTGTGATTTGAGAGTTAATAATGGTGACTAGTATTGTTATAAAATAACCTGTGACAGGAATGGCCAGTGGAGGTCTACTAGGTAAGTTACGGTCAACAAAACCAACAGAGCCTGCATATTAAAGTAAGCTCTGATACTATGGAAAGGCACATACATTTCTGTCTATGTACGATAATGCTTACTTTCCTGTTCTTCTTTCTTCAAAATCTTTGTAAAAGTTCCTAGTAAACATCAAATTAGCATGTTATGTAGCTGGAGCCCTAGGCTAGAGGCTTGACTCTAGAGAGGGTTACAACAAAGTAGTTCTAGCATGAGCACCAGAAAGTAATGGGGGCAGTTAGAGGAAGGTTTTAGCCAATAGGGCCTTGTTGGAAAAATGGAGACTCATCTTCTAGATGTCAACTTGACTGGATCTAGAACCATAAGAGAGATACATCTCGAGTAAGTCTGTAAAACTATTTCCTGGAAGGGTTAACTGAGTGGAAATACTTTCTACTGGAAGCCCAGATGTATGGAGGCCCAGGGGAAAGTTGTTTCTTTTGCCTGCTTACCTTTGCCTCCTTGCTGGTGAGGGTTTCTAACATTTTTTAGGACCCCAGAGCCCAGGTTCTAATTCTTCCAAATGGACAGATACCAATGGCTTTCCAGGAATCCCCCAGGCCTTCATCACAAGACAGAGATTGTCGAAGCTAACACATAACAGGTTGTCAGCCTCTGCAATGTGCAGCCGCTGTTAGACTAACCAGTCATGGATCATGGAAATCAGGACATCATTCCTGCATAGAACCCTGACATACAATCGAGACAAGCTTTTAGTTTAAATAGAGAAAGAATTGTGGCAGAGGTAAGGCCTATGCATAATGAGGTAACCTTGGTCGAACTCTCGTTAATCCTAGCTTTACAAAGTGATTTCAGAGAAGTTTGTATTGCTTAAAGAGACAACCTAGTGTTCTTGACATGATCTCTCCTACTCCATGCAGAGTTGTCCCCAGTTTCAATCATGGGGTGACCTACGTTTGAAGCTTTACTGCTTCAGTGTAAACTATAGATTTAGGGCAATAACTGGGTACTTTCAGAGACATTTCCAAAGGTCTAGTGCAGAATATTGTCAAAGCTCACACACACACACACACACACACACACACACACACACACACACACACACACATCTTAATATTTTACCTTAGCGTTGTGCTTTTTGGCCTTTGGGGCATGAGCAGTTTGAGAGTTGTGTTAATATACCTTTCACAAGTCTTTATGGGTTAATGTACCTTTCACCAGGACCTTGCTTTGGATTCTCCTCAGCTCCTTGTGTCTTCCATTCAAAGACCTTCGAGGCAGGCTGGAGAATGACTTATTGGTAGACAGTGCTCCCTGCTGTCTCACAGGGCCTCAGCCTTTCTGTCAGGTGCTCATAGGCTCTTGGTAGTGCCAGCTCCACAAGATCGGCAGATACCTGAAAACAGACACCCACACGCACACATACTCGTGCTCACACACAAGCTCACTCACGCACACATGCATGAACATGTGGCACACGCGCACAAATAAAATTTAAAGTGAATCTGGAAAACATTCAGAGTTAACACACATGCAGGGTAGTGTGAAATAGGCAAAGCTCATTACTAGAGTAACATAAAGCACTCTAACAAGTGAGCACAGGCCATGGATCCAAAGACTCCATTTACAGTTCAGGCAGGGTTTGTACTGCCTTAAACTCTCTGGAACAGAAATCATTCCTGAAGGTGCCCTCCCATCTAAGTAATTGATCAGCCGATTCGGACTGACTTGCAGGAGCAGGCAACAGCATGTTTGGGGTTTTTTTGTTTGTTTGCTTTGTTTTTTGTTTTTTGTTTTGTTTTTTTGTTTTTCGATATCAGAAAGTTTCCTGTCAGACAATAATATGTCAGACAATAATATTGTGAGGTTTTGAGCTTTGAAGATGTATTTAGATTCCTCTGGCCAATAATTACAGTCTCTAGTTCCAGTGCTTGGGATACCAGCTGTTGACGAGGGAGGGTTCTAACCCTAATATTTTACAATCTAGATAATGTCTGTCTCTCTACCTAATACCTGTGTGCTGAGTTAAGCCTCAATCCACTTTGAATAAAGGGGTCCGACATCAAAGGAAAGCAGCGACCCCGGGCTCTTATCTTGAAGACGCCCCCACAGAGGAGTCCATCATTTAACAGAAGCCTTTGCAAAGTAAGAAAAGACCTGTTCTATTTATGACTGTTTTTCACAACTTAATGACAAGGACTCTAAATTGAAATGAAATGTCTGCAAAGCCACCTAACAGAGGAGAGGGGGAAATAAATCAAGATTTTGATTAAGGGTAGGAAGACAGGAAGCACTGTGTGGACAGTATAGTTTTTCTTAGGTTGCTTGTGTTAACTGGTCTTGAGAAAACAGAAATGAGTAGCTGAGGCAGACAGCCAGACAGGTTAACAGAAAGGGTGCTTACAGATGGAGAGTCCTCGTAGGCAACAATGAAGAGAGGGTAAGGAGAAAAACTCAAGTGAAGAAAACATGGGAGGCTGAGGTGGTGGGAGGTCCCTCTAATTGTAAACTCAGGATCTAAGTATTTGATAAAGGGGCGGTTTAACTCTCTGCCCACCAGGCAGCCCTCGGTTTTGTGGATTTCTCAGTAAAACATTGTTAAAGAAAAAAGACACTTGAAGAAATCCAGAAATTAGTGACAATGGATGTTTACCACGTAAGCCTTGAAGGGAGTAATTACTTCCTGATTGTCTTGTCTTTTGTTACCAAGTCAACAAAACACAAATTGTTTGTTTTCAAACGTGCTTTTGGTATTGTAGCAGTATTTGCATTTCCCCCAAAGAGATAATTGGATAAAGACATCAGTGGGAGCATCTCAGGCTTTGGTGAACAGACTGACTTAGAATGAGTGCCTTAGCACTTACCAGGATGAAGACCGTCCTGCTGGACTGCAGCCTTTTAGGTGGGGACCTAGGACCTCTCAGCATTAATCTGTGCTTGCGGTGACAGGAAGCCTTGGAGCCATAGCTGGAGACATTACTGGTCCTTGGCAAATAGCCTGATCATTGCACTACTATTTGGTAAAATTTCAGTATGACGTTTTCCATACTGAAAATAACAGCTTTGTACTCAGAAACCTCTTGGGGACAGAATATCCAAAGGAGGCTAGGTGCTGATGTGCAGCAGTCTTATTTTTAAGGGCATCTGCTGTAGAGCCTAAGAAGATCCTGGAGTGTGTGTGCATTTATTTGCTGAAACAAACTACAGCACTCAATAGTAGGAAATCCTATTAAGGTCATGAAAACTCTACCACAGGAGCATTCTCTCTAGGACAATAGTTCTCAACCTTCCTAATGCTGTGACTCTTTAACACAGCTCCTTTTCTTGTGGTGACCCCAACCATAAAATTATTTCATTGTAACTTCACAACTGATTTTGAATCGTAATGTAAATATTTATTTTTCCCCCTTTAATCTTAAGTGAATCTTTTCCCATGAAAAGTTGTTTGGTGCCCAAAGTGGTTATGACCCACAGGTCGAGAACCACTGCTCTAGAAGAACTCATATATATTGTTTGTCTGTAATCATAAGATAATTGATAGATTTGAAGTCATAACAAAAGGCACACAGTTTGAGCTCCTCCGGAAGCCAAGCTCTCCCATCTCTCAATCCTCAAACCTCACGGTGCGCCAGCCGCTCCCATGTCCACGAAGTCAGTTCCAAATGCTTGTGAAACTAAAATTTGCATCATTTCCAAAAATCCTTGATATGGAAAGAAGTGAGTACAGTCCTTGAACGAGAGAAGGTTTCCCTCACCAAGGCCAACGTTATGCTCCCAGGAGGCATTTATCTGTGGTCACACAGGGCCCCCTTCTCTTCGCTGAACGCTGAGGTATTTCTTCTGCAGTTCTTTTTCACTCATTTTGTTATTAAGACCACTCAGTTCCCAAGCACAGAGGGAACCAATGAAGCCTGGACCATTTGTTATATCTGTTTGTCCTGTTTCAATGCACAAGTTGATGGAAACATTGTATACTATAATTTTAAGAAGGAAACAGCAGGGGAAGCTTAGAAAGAAGGAGTTCTCAGGGAAAGTTAGGGAAATCGAATTAACTGGGCAGATTTAGTTCTCACAAAAATATTGCCCTTGTCCGAGTTCTCTCTCGGGTCTGCTCTACAAACAAATTATGTCTGTGAAGAAAAATCTAATGGAATTTGACTCCAGAGGAAGCTTGTTATTGTTAAAAAGAAAAGGAGAGAAATGGAGACTTCAGCATTTTCATAATTGTAGGTAGTGACTGTTTGGGTCCATGGAGTTTTTACAATGGAAAAAACATGAGAAATTACAAACCACAGACACAGTGTTGATGGGGAAATGGCAGCCCAAAGGCACTGCTGAACTGGCTTGTAGTCACACACACCCTTAGCACTGAGTGGAGAAAGAAACCAAGGACTCCAGGTCTGAGTCTGTCTGTCCCATCGTGATAGCTATCTTGGACCACCACACATTTTCAAGAAACACCTTTTAAGACTTAACTTTTTGGAAAGTCAACGAGAACCTTGAGGATCAAAACATACCACTCTATGTCTGCAGGAGACTAGAATACACTACCCTAAAACATACTTCTGTGGTGTATTTTCAGATGATTATTCTAGGGAACTACAGACATAAAAAGCAGCTCTGAAGAGGTGCCCTTTATAAAAGGATTTACACTTACACAGAAGTCTGAATCAAGTTCCTGTGAACAGGAGAGGAGTTGCTAAACATAAAGACAGACTATGCTACCTGACAGGCACCATATAGTCTTCCCTTTATTGTTCAGTGTCTCCATTTCACCACTTCTAGAAGCCCTAAGTCCCTGATCTTCACACAGCTCAAGATGCTGTGTAAGAATGAATCACCAGGCCCATTTTGAGTCTTAGATTTTGTAGGACTCCTGTGTGCTGTGTGTATATATAATTAAATATGTTTTTCTTCTAATCTGTTTTTATGTCAATTTAATTTGCAAGGTCAGCCAAAGAACACCAAAAAGTAGAGGGAAATCTTTTTTCTTTTTTCTCTACAACCTCAAACCTGACAGAAATGCACTTTATAGGTTGTGTTCCTCATTCCAATATCATTAGAACTTCCTGCTGCATTGCGTTTCCTAGAGTGACACAGAAATATCTGTTTATCCCTGCCTTCAGCTGTCTTACCTGTCCATGGTAGGTCTATAAAATAAACTTTGTCAAACTGTTGACCACTGTCCCGGTAACTACAGAGCCTTTCTTTGGTGACAATCCTATCTGGAAGCAGATCCAAGTCCCCTTCATCTAAGAATCTGTACAGTGATTACTTTGGTTCATGGAATAGCACAGAAACTATTGTCTGCCTTTTCCCAGGCTCTGGTGTCAGAAGCTGCAGACTTCTCTTTACGGGACTCTCTTTCTCTGAATACTCTGAGCCATCGTACAATAGCCAACCGGCCATGGTGAATTCTTAGTGCTAGAGAAGCCACGTGTGAATGTAGTTGAGAGGCCCTGCTGATCACTGCTTTATGAATTTTGATGCTAAGGCATCAGACATATAGGCATCAGTGATGACGCTGCCTTGGTCTAGCCTAGCTACCAGCTGAACATCACTCGGTGACTTAAATCAATTTAGAGGGAAGCAAAATTGTCCGACTGAGATCTACTGCTTGAGATCCCAAGCACAAAGTCAGTAAACTGGATTGCTGTTGCTTTAAGTCCTAGGTTTTAAGAGTAATTAGTAATAGAGAGCTAGAATAGGCTGCAACTAGAATACCCAAATGAAACAACCCCAACTCTCAGTGACTTTATGCTACTTCCTAGAACACGCTCACTACATTAGCTTTACAAAAAAGTAAAAGGAAAAAGAATGTTTGACTGAAAATATGGGGGGACCTGTTATAGTGGCTTAAATGGACAATAGAATCCAGAAGTAGGCAGACAAAATCAGTATAGCGTCTCTAAGCTGTTCACAGAGATTCAGGCCCCCTCCAGCACACAGGAGGACTGTTGTGTGGCTCCCAACTGGTGTGGCCTTGTTCTAAGGTACAAAAAGAGACAAGAGAAAAACAGTATGGGAGCAAAAGCCCGTGGGACTGCCAAGTAAACTTGCTTCTTCTAAGCACTGTATTCTATGATTTTCTCTTACATTTCATTGACAAGATGGGGTCATCTGAACCACGTCTAGCTGCAAGGGAGTTTGAAGGGCAGGTAGTATTTGGCAGAGAGCGACATCACCTTCACAGAAATTGGATTCTGCAGGAAGGAGGAATAACATAGATAAGTGACTAGCATGTTTAACAGCTCTCTCTCTTCTGGAGGCTCAACCAAATGAAGAATGGCTATAGCTCTTGAGTTCTTATGGGAAAGTGCTTTATAGCATAATGTCATGGGGAAGCTAGGTAAGAGGATTTATATAAAGTTGAGCTGTGATACAAAGTTCATCGTGTCTGCTTTACATTGCATTTAAGATGGCTTAGTGAAATCTATAAGAACTTCTTTGTAAGGGAGGTATACGCCCCTCAACTTGTCAAACATCGCAGGGCCACCAGAGATGACACTTCCTTCACGGGCGGTGAAGCAGCAAGCCAGCGCCATTATTCTAAGAAACAATTTGAAATTTGCTCTTCACAAATATAAAAGGCCCTAATAACTAGGCCAACCTGTAACAGGCGCTGCCACACGTCTTTGCATGACAAATGAACAAAGATGTAAATCCACTTTCAAATAGCACGGGCAAACACAGAAACTCATTACAAAAATGGGGGCTTGTCATGTTTGGCACACACACACACACACACAAAAAGAAGCCCCACTCCACCCCCATCCCCCCAAAACCCCCTCTGCTCCAAAGTCTAAATACCTTGTGATCACTTGAATGTGTACCACGGCCTAAATGTTAATGAAGCAATTTGACTCACTCAGCAGGATGAGCAACAAAAGGAATGCTTTTTAAGATGCAGCTGTCAACGATTACCGTCAGCCGGTTAGAGCTGGCTGGGACTCAGCTTCTTAGAGCTCATGGAAATGTGGCGCCCATTTGACAGGAACCCACCCCTGACTCCCGGGAAGACAGTAAACCCATGTTTACTTGGCAGGCCGGGGAATGGAATATTCTGGTGAGCTGAGTACCTCCACCCAGCTCAGAAGGAAATGACAGGGTTTGAAACGGTCCAGAGTGATCAAGGAAAACGCACTAAAGACAGACTCAGGATTCTCTCCATCCGTTCTGGATGTACTGGTTCAAATACCGTTTCTAGACCTTAGGATTTCCTCTCTTGTTAATTAATCAATTCATTTTTATCTTTATGCGTATATGTATGTGTATTCTGCCGCCTGTAGGCCTGTGCACCACGGGTGTGGTTAGAATCTGTGCTAAGCTTGGAACAACAGCGAAACAGAAGGAGCCCTGGGCGTCCTGACGGCCCCGGAGCGCGCATGCCACTGCTTGGATTCTATTCACTTTCCATTCGGCCCAGAGTCCCTTGATCAAGGAATGGTCTGGCCCACAATTAGTATGAATCTTCCCATATTACTAGCTTAATCAAAATAATCCCTCACAGACATCCTTAGAAAATAAAAGCTTAATATGAAAACTCTTTCAAAGGTGTGCCTGGGTGCCTTCAAAAATGACAATTGGTACTAATCATCACAGAGTACAGTTGGAAGAATTAATATTAGATAATTTTTTAATTGTTAATGTTTGTCTTTGTTAGGGCTTCCATTGCTGTGGAGAAACACCATGACCAAGGCAACTCTTTAATTGGGGCTGGCTTACCGTTCAGTGGTTTAGTCCATTGTCATCATGGGAAGCATGGCAGCGTGCAGGCAGGCATGGTGTTGGAGGAGCTCAGAGTTCTACATCTTGATCCAAAGGAGGAAAGTGTAATTCTGTACTGGGCTGAGCTTAAGCCTCAAAGGCCACCTACAGTGACACACCTCCTCCAACAAGGCCGCCTGCATTGCCATCCCCTGTGGGCCAAGCATTCAAACACTTGAGTGTCTGGGGGCCATTCCTATTCAAACCACCACAATTCTCTTAAGAGTAATGATAGCATTTGCATGCTTTTTGAAATATGTTTGCTTAAGTATTAAGAGTTAAGTATTATGTTTGCCTATTGCTTTTAAATTAAGAATAGGTAAATACATAGACAGACATTGTCATGCATACATAGAAAAAGGACTCAGTTATGGCTATTTACATATAGATCAAGGTAGAAAGAGAAATGTGATTAGAGAGAGGGGGATGGGAGGAGGGAGGGGAGGAAGTGGGGAGGGGGAGGGAAGGAAGGGAGGAGGGAGGGAGAGAGAGAGAGTGAGAGAGAGAGCAATCATTTAAAACTAGACAGGGTTGTCTAGTTTTAAATTCAATGTCATTCAATTTCACCTTTTATGTATGGAAAAACACTGAGAGATAGGGAAGGAAGTTGTGGTTTAATTTCTATCTTCAAGTACAAACCAAATAATTCTGATATTAACTTTAGAGCCCCAACCTATTTTTTCCCAAATAGTACTTGGTAAAGTTTCCTGCTTCTTCATAATACTTAAGCACGAAAGGTGGGGATACATGCTTTCCGTAATATTTGACTTTAGTGAAGCTTTGGGTTGTAGTTTTGTTATCCTTATCAGAGTGGCATCCATTCCCTCAGACTGCGTCACCCACCAGGGGGCGCAGTTCTCACAGGCACCTTTGGGATGATAACTCTTACATAGAGTATGAGCACTTCCTCCCAGTTCTCCCCGAGTGGATGAGTGGGTGAGTGGGCCCACGCAAGTCCTACCCCTCTGGTCCATCAGCTCAAATACATTGCAGAAGATCCTAGCTGTGTTTTCAGCACATTGAGCTGAAGGGAGGTGACCAGTTAACATGCTATCCTGGTAGTGCATGGATCTGCTTCCGTGAATGGCTGACCCATGAATGGCTACTTTGACATGTCAGCAAGTACTGACTACCATAAACTAGCCCAAAGGGTAACATCAGTTTCAAGGGTGCTTTTCTAGCCCTGGGCACTTTGTCAGACCCAGGCTTCTTCCTGCCTCCAACATTAGAAAAAAAAGCCAATGACAGGGTTCCAACTAGCCACAGACTACACACTGCTGTATCTCTGTGTTGTCTCCCGTAAGTGATTACACCCTTCTCTTGTCCTCTATCCAATTCCAACCCTGATAATAGTGCAAAAACTATCACTTTTGCCCAACAATAGAGACCTGGAGAGGATAAGTTATTATCCCAAAGCCCCAGAACTCATAAAGATCAGTACAAGACCTGAAACTTTCCCCATCAGAATCCTCACTCCTAGTGGCTGCTGTCCATGCTGGTGTACCACATCCACCTTCCTGCTAAATCTTACTTTTTTATAAGCGTTTATAGGTGGACAGACATATGGCCTCTTGCTGTATCAGGATTATGGCCTGAGATCAGACACCCTCAACAGGATCAAACCATAAGGTATTTTGTTTTAGCAATAGAAAATGCACAAATACAGACCTCTCACCCAAGGAGATACAAGACTAGTAGGAATGTTGATTCCAACAGCAAGGAGCCTCAAAACTCTTCATAGTCACTGTTGGATGGATATCCACTCACAGCACGCTATATAGTGTTTGAAAGCCACAAACCTGACTCAGCCCTGACTTACCACTGTTAATATTGCTGTGATGAAACACCATTGCAAAAGGCAACTTGAAAAGGAAAGGGTTTATTTGGCTTACATATCACAGTCCACTGAGGAAAGCCAAGGCAGGAACTCAAACAGGGCAGAAACATAGAAACAAGAGCTAGTGCAGAGGTCACAGAGAAGTGCTCCTTACTTGCTCAGCCTGCTTTCTTATAGAACCCAGGACCAAAAGCCCAGGGTGGTGCCTCCCCCATCAATCACTAGTTAAGAAAATGCCCTGCAGGCCTGCCTGATTTGATGGAGGAATTTTCTCAGTTGATGCTCTCTCCTCTTAGATGACTATATGTCAAGTTGACACAAAACTAGCTAGCGCAGTCCTCCAAAGCAATGATCTTGCACAAGACATTTCAATCTCATTTATATGACTAAAGAGGGGGTGGGGTAAAATAAATCATATTAGGACTTAACTGATGATAAGGGGGTCTGTGACGGCAGAGTGAAAACTCTTCTGTCTTCTACCACACTCAACATGCCCATCCAGACTAAGCCAGTTTCAGTAGTCAAATATACATAAGTTTAAAATTTTAAACCTTTAAAATGTAATCTTTTAGTCTCCTGAAAGAATCTAAGCATGACTATAATATAAAGTTATAATTTTATTTTGATTATTTTTATACTATTTATTTGTGTATGTGTTTGCAGTATGTGTGAATGTGTATATATGTTTATAATTATGTGCTCACGTGTGTGTATGCAGTTGTGTGTGCAGGTGTGCATGAGTACATGTGTGTGCAGCTGTGTGGGTATACAGGAGTGTGTGTGCATGTGTATGTGTGCATGGTGTGTATGTGTGAGTGTGTGTGTGTGCATGCAGGTATATGTGCATGTGTGTGAGTAGGTGTCTGTGTGCATGTGTGTGACTGTGTGTATGTGTATGTGTATGTGTGTGCAGGTGTGTGTGCATGTGTGTGAGTGTGAGTGAGTGTGTATGTGTGGGGGGATGGGTGTGTGTGTATGTGCATGTGTGTGAATGTGTGAGTGTGTATGAGTGTGTATGTGTGTGAGGTGTGTGTGCATGTGTGTGAGTGTGTGAGTGAGTGTGTATGTGTGTGCATGCAGGTGTATGTGCATATGTGTGAATGTGTGTGCAGGTGTGTGTGCATGTGTGTGAATGTGTGAGTTTGTGTATGAGTATGTGTTTGTGTGTGTGTGTGTGTGTGTGTGTGTGTGTGTGTGTGTGTAGATGTGTGTAGGTCCATAGTTGATGTAGGTATCTTTCTTCACACCTTTCCATTTCATTTATTGCAGCAAGGCCTCTCATTAATCCCTGGACCTTACCAGGTTCAGGCAGTCTAGCATTTCAGTATTCTCTCACCTCTCCTTCCTGGATTTTTTCGTTGTTTGTTTTGTCTACCTGCTTGCTAGCTTGAGACGCTGGGAATGGTATCCAGGACCTTGCACCTGCTAGGCAAGCACTCAGCTACTGCTTCAATGACCTCAGTCTCCCCGGCCTCTCTGTCTCCCAGCTCTTCATTACAGATTTTGAAAATCCACCATCTATCTTGCCCCCAATCCCTTCTCTCTCACCTCCTCTTCCCTCTCCCCATGACCTATTTGCGTTTTTTCCCCCTTTTCTTTTAAAAGAATAGCTAAAAGCAAAGCTTTCACTGTGTTGTAAAATCTGCCTCCCAGGGATCTGTAGTCTTCACTGCAGCCCATCTCAACCAAGGGCTCTTCAAGTAATTGATGACGGTTATTAGTCCATGTTGAGTGAAGGGTATTTACTGCTCACTCAAGGCCCTGGGGTTCTTGTTTTTAAATGCTCTCCATCAACATTTGCTTTATATGTTCCATGTGTTCAATAAAAGGCTTAATGCGATCTCTGCCCTCTATGGGAATATTTTTCTAGCCTGGTTGTCACCCTCTTACTATGTGGTTTCATAACTGTTATGCTCAGCTGGAGTTGTGTGGTTTGGTTTCTCAAAGGATATTTGGAGACGTTTTTAATTACCATGATAGCAGGGGATGAATAAAGTATCCTAGTAGGCAGAGGTTAGAGATGCTGCTAAATGTCCCACAAGTCACAGGATGGCTCCTCCAAATGAGAATTATCTGGCAACTGTCAAGAATGTCAGGACTGGAACATAGCTTTGTATTAATTAATATGTCCACAGTCTAATAAAATCAATGCATTTAAGATCAGAGAACTTTCTAGAACCTAGTTTGTGTAGCTGCTCTTGTTCCGTCTATAATTCTTTCCTATCCAGACCTTGCTTCTTCTTTCCCTGATAATGGGGACAGAGGAAACACTTTGGCATGAGCATGTGCTGGGGAGACGGTTGTGTTAATCCTGAGATTCACCAGAGAAAAACAAGTTCCACCATTTTGGGCCAAATTTGAAGCAATCTTACTAAATATTAAATACTGAGCAAGGTGAACTTTGCAGGTTGCAGGGGTTTACAAAGACAAACCTATAGGCCACCATACTTTCCTATGAGGCTTTACTATATTCCAAGAACTACAACTCCCAGCATTCTAGGAAGTTACTTGGCCCTTGGGCAGATGGGGCTTACAGGTTAATTTTGGGCATTACATTCCCCACTGGAGTTGTGTCTCTGGTCAAATCCTTGACTCTGTGATGGGTACTTGTTATTTTTAGAATCTTATAATCATCAGTTTAATGAGATTGAAATAGGGATTATCATTTAGTTATTGTATCAATGATGTAAGAGCCAAATGTAATTAGTAGAAGAGAGCCAAAGGCCCTATGATGACTGACATCAGAGTTACTCTCTCGGAACCTGAAAGTGGATAGGGCACCAGTCATTTATTTTATCTCAAGTATTCTTTTTGTAAATGTTTTTTTTTTTTTTGAGTACAGCCCCATTATAATTCTGAATGGATTGTACAGAAATAACAATTTCTTTAAAGGCTATATAGTACTCCTTTGTTCTGCATAAAACAGGGCAAGTGTCCTATTATATTGCAAAACTATTTTCACTAATGAATCTAACAGTTGACAAATCTGGGCTCACTTTTCTGGTATGTCAATTGGCATTATAGGTAGCCATTTTGTTCCCTATGCCAGGAAGTTTCCTTTTGATTTAGAGTTTCAGCCTGTTTGGAGGATTGGGGGTGGGACAGGGGTTGGGACAGGGGCTGGAGGAGGTGCAGTGGCAAAGGACAACATGCTCTCTTCTGTAACTGCTTCTAGTTGAAATCAGGGTGTTGTTGTCAGGGTCCAGCAAGACTGAAAGGCTAGTCAATGGCCGGGCAATAAGACATTTATCAGAAGCGTCTGGTTGGCTGACCCAGCTGAAGGGACAGGGAACAATCACATGGGTTGGACTGGTTTATGTCAGCTTTCAGCAAGTCCAGAACTCAGTAGTTTTCAGTCCTTAGGTGATTCCCAGCTGGTGTCTGTCGGCCAAGTGAAAATCTGCTGAGACAAATGTAAGCTAGAGGCAGAAGTCAAAGTTTCCTAGTAATTGGAGAGTAATTGAGTAATCTCAAGACCAGGGGAAAGTCCCATTTTGAGGAAAAGACAGGTGCAAAATCTTAGACTGTACTTACCTGCAGTCTCCTTGAACTCTGATGGGTTCCAAGTCTTACGCTTCCTCTGACACTCTGAAGCTTACATGAATCATTAGCTTACAGAAGGAGGTACATTAGCATTCTCACTGTGTTGAAACCCACATTATGGAAAAGGCAGCTAACAGGTGTTTGTAAGGCCTCTGCAGACTCATGCCTTTGAGTCCTAACAAAAGCTATGGCTTTAGGTTCAAAAGCATGACTGTGATTTTTTTTCTTGTCCAAAGAACCAGCTATATGAATTGGACAGAGATGTTTCAGCTCCATGGAGAGCATCTTGAAGTCTATATTTAGTATACAACCAAAGACAACTCAAAATCTTGAGCTTGTGACTGAACAGCAAGCAGTCAGTGCTCTACCAGCTTCTTATAACACTGTTGATTAATGCTAAAACTCTGAATCTTTGAAATCTTTGTGAAACAATAGCATAGAAGGGGAAAGAAATCTGAAATATAATTTTTAAATTTTTTATATACCGTAAATCATTTTTGAGACCCTCAGAACTTATTTAAGCTTTTATATCCTCAAGCCTTCAGACACTCTAGAACGTATTTTCTTTATTTACCATTTACCAGAGACATGAGCAGTTATCACAGAGAAGTCATTGCAAAGCATGCTTGTTTAATGGAAAGTTACACTGAAAACCTGCTTATCTTTTTTTTCTTTAATAAGAGACCTAGCAGCTTTAACTAACCAATGAACTCACTAATGAACTAACAAGGTAGCTGTTGCCTTAGAAGAAGGAGCTAGTTGTCTCATGTTCCCTAGCTGATAAAGCAATGGTTAGCTTAGCCGTCAATATGATCAGAGACCTGAGAAGGATAAATTATAATCGAAATGTCCAATTAATGTAATTAATTACATTAGTACTAAGTATAACTACGAATATAGTTTTGAACACATTAAACATTTGGGGCACTTATAAGGTGATACACTATTAACTTACATTTCTTAATTATCCTTAACAATTCCTATAAGACTAGACTTTTCCTTCCATCCCTGCTAGGGTTAGCCTTTGAAATAATGACTTAAATTGAAGCTCTTTTAGTATCAAAATAAAACTTTTAACTCGTAAACATAATATATAAAGAGACTGGAAACTTTCTTGATCCTTACATGGTGTACCATTATAGAACATAATAGTGTCCTGCGTGACTTAGTTTACCAAAATAGCTACAGCTTAACAATGCTGGCAAAAGCAAAGGAAGTTAGACATATGTCCTTAAACCAGTCTCTGTTAGCCCGAGTAGGAGAGATGTTTTCTAAGCCAGTGGATCTCAACCTTTTTGGTGTTCTAACTCTTTTTTTTTTTTTTTTTTTTTTGAGCTGGGGGTCGAACCCAGGGCCTTGCACTTGCTAGGCAAGTGCTCTACCCCTGAGCTAAATCCCCAACCCCAGTGTTCTAACTCTTAACAATTTTATGGTGACCCCAACCATAAAATTGTTCTCATTGCTATTTTACAACTGTACTTTTACCATTGTTATGCATCACACTTCAAATATCCAACATGAAGGCAACCCTAAGCTATTACTGTAAAAAAATAATAATGGGGGGGGGGGTCATGATCCATAGTTTGAGAAACTGTTCCGAGTTCTTTGTCAGACTGGTTAAGGTCGTTTGTCTTACTGTATTATAAGATAGGAATTCCTCAGTCTCTCATGTTTAGCTATCGCCCTAATTTTTAGCCTTTTACTCACCTATCTTATAAGCTTTAAAATGTTCCACATTCTTATAAACTTAAATATTTTTAAAAGTTGTTACTTTAAATATCCAGTTCTAAACCTCCAAAACTTTTTCAAAAGAAGTTTAAAGTTTTTCAACTATGTGTTCTTGCAAAACCAAAATAAAGTGTCTATTTAAAGAGTGAAGACATAGAGCACAACTATAATTTTCAGAAGGCAAAAACCAAGCTCTAACAGTACAATTTAATGTCTCTAAAATCAATAACAAATGGGTTACTCTTGGGTTACAAAGTTGGGCTGTCAGCAAGTTAAATTCTTATACATGAACACACAGAGGTGCAACTTTAATAACTTATTTTAAAAAAGCATTGTTTTAAATTCCATCTCATATAAATCTGTTTTTTAAGACCTGGACAGAAATTATACAAATATCTTATCCCAGATCTGGGGATCTGTTGTCTCCTTGGTCAGCCACACTGCCATGGGTGCCCTTGGTCAAAATGGTGGTGAAGCTATGATGTCTGCCTTCTCCAACCCTAACAAAGATAGCAACCAGCCATGTGTTGCTGCTCAAGGTGGCAGCAAGCTACCCAGACAAAATGTCACATGGTCCCTTAAAGATTATCTAAGCATAGGCTTTTAATTACCAACCCCAAATTAGGAGTTTTAAGTTAACTTTTTGTTACAGATTTTTAACTATACTCAATAACTTATAAGCCAGTAATCTCTTTCGTTTCTGGACATAGACTTTAAAAGCATGCCTGAGTTTGAAGAAGGGTGAGCTATAACCCAATTCCTGAATCAGCTTCTCAATAAAGTAGTGAGGCCATGCTGATTCCATGACAGGAATCAAATGGGCAGTGAAGGAGACTAGGCCTAAATCACTGTTTCCAAGAACTTAGCAATTTTAGGCAAGTCCAGGCCTCAGAAGCTGCCCTGCCACCTGGGCACAATGGGTTAGCAGCAGTTTCCAGACCTCCCCAGCAAGTTTCCAACCCCCATACCCGGTAATGGAATGTCCATAGAGATGGACCCAGCATATTAGCATAGAGCTCACCTACCCCAGAATTCCTTAATGTGCTTTAAATGAGGCCTGAAAGCTCACTTGGTTGTCTCTCTGTTCTGGTAATGGGAGACCCCAGCGTGCTGGACTTCTGCAGAATAAAACACTATTTTAATTTACTTACTATTTGAGTCTGGGTATTATTCTTCAGCAAATCATTAACCCTTAAAGTAGAACAGCACAAAACATCCTTTAAGCTCACACATTCAGACAAAGTGGCTGGCTGTAACAGTAGCAGCCAAGCTATAATCAAGACATAGTAAACATATACATCCAAGGAAGAGGCCAGTCAGAAGCAAGCATGCAGTGACCACTGGGTATTCACACATTTCTTAAACTGAGCCTGATGCAATTCTGCCTCTGATCCATGTTTGCTGCATGTTGGAAAGTCACATATCCATCCATATACACAAAATAAACAGACAACACTTCTCTTACCCACTCCGGTGGCTTTCTTATGAGGACTCTGGGTTTTTCAAAGCTGTTTATTGGCCCCATGCACTGTATTTTGTGAATCTTAAAACCCCCAGAGATCCTACTTTGTAGAAGTGGCTTTTTCTCAGACAACAGCTCCACTGTAGTAAGACTCGGGCAGGAGGTCAGATGGTACAGGCTGTGCCAGGCTTATAAGAGCTGTATGTGCAGACCTCCATATCATTTCAATTCAGAACACACAAGGACAGATCAGATGCACAAGATGCAAAGCCAAAGCAAGAACAAAAACATAGAGCCAACAACAACAGAGAGTACAAGACAACGACATTTAACAATTCCTTCCTGTATGACCCAAATACTAAGGATCCATCAAAGGCAGTCTTTCCTGCCTCCCAATCCATGCTGAGGCTACCCAAATCCCCAGTTTTGTCTCTCAGTCTCCTGGAGAATACCCACATGGTCCCTAGGCTTTGAATTTGTTGATCACAAGGTGCCAGGCTTCTCCAAGAATTTTCAGTCAGGAGAGCAAATCTAATGGCGTGGGTTGAACTCCTCAAATAACCAGAAGTAACCAGTGGGCCCTGGGACATACCCCAGTAGCTCAAATGGTGCTGCACAGACCTTGTCAAATCCTCCCCATTCATCAGATAGGATATTCCATAACCAGAATCTAGAAATCGGGTAGGAAATTGTCCCAGAAAGCTAACTTAGAAAGAGCTTCTATCATTCATGTACCAAAAAAGGAGGCCTCAATAAAAAAGAAAAAGAAAAAAATACTTGCTATTGTCTTTTGAGTATAGCCATTCACATCAGGATTCTGCGGAGTGGAAACTACTTCTTGGGGACCTTGAGTCAGCCTGGTTAGCTATCACAAGTCGTGTGTACCCCCAGGTCTTGGGGATCCCGGAGTGAAAAGGTGGATTTATTTCCTTGTTGGGCCCCAAATGTTAATTCTGAGATTCTCTGAAGAAAAACTAGTTCCACCAATTTGGACCAAATTTGAAACAATCTTTTTGAATATTAAACACTGACAAAGAGGTGGATTTTGGTCAGGACCACTCCCTGGAATTTCCACTGAATGGCCCCAAGACATGTGTTGCAGGGGTTTATAAAGACAAACTTACAGCCACTGCATGAGGATTTATTATTTTCCAAGAACTACAACCCCCAGCATTCTAGGAAGTTACTTGGTCCTTGGGCAGGTGGGGCTTACAGGTTAATTTTTAGGTAATACTGATGCTTAGCAGGGAAGCTGGTGTCCAGTGACGCACCAACAAGATACTCTCTTTGTTTTCTGGGTGTAGAATGATGTGAGACTTGCCTGTGTCTGACCCATGAATGTAAAGCATTTCTGGCCTGGAGCAGAAATGTCCCCTTGTTGGATAGGATTCAAAAAGAACACGCTTGGCCTGGAGAGATGGCTCAGTGGTTAAGAGCACTGACTGCTCTTCCAGAGGTCCTGAGTTCAATTCCCAGCAACTACATGGTGGCTCACAACCATCCGTAATTGGGTCTGATGCCCTCTTCTGGTGTGTCTGAAGACAGCAAAAAGGAGGGAATGCACGATGAACTCGGAGACAGCACAGAGCCTGTGGCAAATGCTAACTTCAGCACAGTCCACATCAGCAGCTGGTCTGGAAGCTGAGCATCCCTTTGATTCTCTTAGGCAGTGACAGGAGATGAGAGGCTTTCTGTCTGAAGAGCATTCTGAGAATGGATTGCTCTGATGCTCCTCAGGAGACAGAGAGGTTTCCTGATCTATTTTGCTCCAACACATAGCTAAAAAATCAATTCATTGCTCAAAGGGAATTTCTAGCAGTTCTCGACCAGTGGGTGGAATCCATCACAAAACATATATCTGGTGGACTTAGGTACTGAGACATGGCTCAGTAACAAAATTACAGTTATGAAGTAGCAACAAAAATAAATATCTGGTTGGGGGTTCCTAAGACTGTCAGAAGTATGTGTGTGACCATGGTGTGACCCATAGGCTGAGAACCACTTCTCTAGCTGAGAGCGGCTTTTACATTCGTAATCCTCTACAGAATTCCAGCCATATACAGCAAACCAGTAGCTAACATTAAACTAAATGAAAAGAAACTTGAAGCAATCCCACTAAAATCAGGGACTAGACAAGGCTGCCCACTCTCTCCCTACTTAGTCAGTATAGTACTGAAAGTCCTAACCAGAGCAATCAGACAACAAAAGGAGGTCAAAGGGATACAAATTGGAAAGGGATAAGTCAAAATATCACTATTTGCAGATGATATGATAGTATATTTAAGTGATCCCAAAAGTTCCACCAGAGAACTTCTAAGCCTGATAAACAACTTCAGCAAAGTGGTTGTGTATAAAATTAACTCAAACAAATCAGTAGCCTTCCTCTATTCAAAGGATAAACAGGATGAGAAAGAAATTAGAGAAACGACACCCTTCACATAATCCCAAATAATATAAAATACCTCGGTGTGCCTCTAACCAAGAAAGTGAAAGATCTGTATGACAAGAACTTCAAGTCTCTGAAGAAAGAAATTGAAGAAGATATCAGAAGATGGAAAGACTTCCCAAGCTCATGGATTGACAGGATTAATATACTAAAAATGGCCATTTTCCCAAAAGCAATCACAAGGTTGAATGCAATCCCCATCAAAATTCCAATTCAGTTCTTCATAGAGCTAGAAAGAGCAATTTGCAAATTCATCTGGAATAACAAAAAACCCAGTATAGCAAAAACTATACTCAACAATAAAAGAACCTCTGGGGGAATCACTATCCCTGAACTCAAGCAGTATTACAGAGCAATAGTGATAAAAACTGTATGGTATTGGTACAGAGACAGGCAGGTAGATCATTGTAATATAATTGAAGACCCAGAAATGAACCCACACACCTATGGCTACTTGATCTTTGACAAAGGAGCTAAAACCATCCAATGGAAGAAAGATAGCACTTTCAACAAATGGTGCTGGTTCAACTGGAGGTCAGCATGTAGAAGAATGCAGATCGATCCATTTTTTTTAAAATAAGTGTAATTTTTTAAGATTTATCTATCTATCTATTTATTTATTTATTTATTTATTTATTTATTTATTTATTTATTTATTATAAGTACACTGTAGCTGTCTTCAGACACCAAAAGAGGGTATCAGATCTCATTACAGATGGTTGTGAGCCACCATGTGGTTGCTGGGAATTGAACTCAGGACCTCTAGAAGAACAGTCAATGCTCTTAACCACTGAGCCACCTCTCCAGCCCATTCTTATCACCTTGTACAAAGCTTAAGTCCAAGTAGATCAAGGACCTCCACATCAAACCAGATACACTCAAACTAATAGAAGAAAAAGTGGTGAAGAGTCTCGAACACATGGGCACTGGAGAAAATTTCCTGAACAGAACACCAATGGCTTATGCTCTAAGATCAAGAATCGACAAATGGGACCTCATAAAACTGCAAAGGTTTTATAAAGCAAAGGATACTGTTGTTAGGACAAAACAGCAACCAACAGATTGGGAAAAGATCTTTACCAATCCTACATCTAATAGAGGGCTAATATCCAAAATATACAAAGAACTCAAGAAGTTAGACTCCAGATAGCCAAATAACCCTATTTAAAAATGGGGTACAGAGCTAAACAAAGAATTCTCAGCTGAGGAATATCAAATGGCTAAGCAGTACCTAAAGAAATGCTCAACATCCTTAGTCATCAGGAAAATGCAAATCCAAACAACCCTGAGATTTCACCTCACACCAGTCAGAATGGCTAAGATAAAAACTCCGGCCACAGCAGATGCTGGTGAGAATGTGGAGAAATAGGAACACTCCTCCATTGTTGGTGGATTGCAAACTGGTATAACCTCTCTGGAAATCAGTCTGGAGTTTCCTCAGAAAATTGAACATTGCACTACCTGAGGACCCAGCATATACCCAAAAGATGCTCCAACATACAACAAAGACACATGCTCCACTATGTTCATAGCAGCCTTATTTATAATAGCCAGAAGCTGGAAAGAACCCAGATGCCCTTCAGCAAAGGATACAGAAAATGTGGTACATCTACACAATGGAGTACTACTCAGCTATCAAAACCAATGATTTCATGAAATTCATAAGCAAATGGATTGAACTAGAAAATATCAACCTTAGTGAGGTAACTCAATCACAGTAAAACACACTTGGTATGCATTCCCTGATAAGTGGGTATTAGCCCAAAAGCTCAAATTACCCAAGATACAATCCACAGACCACATGAAACTCAAGAAGAAGGATGACCAAAGTGCAGATGCCTCACTCCTTCTTAAAAGGGGGAACAAAAATGTTCATAGGAGGGGATATGGAGGCAAAGTTTAGAGCAGAGACTGAAGGAATGGCCATTCAGAGCCTGCCCCACATGTTCCATGTATATACATATACAGCCACCAAAACTAGGTAAGATTGATGAAGGTAAGAAGTGCATTCTGACAGGAACCAGATATAGATGTCTCCTGATACAGCCACAGCATGTCAAATACAGAGGTGAATGCTAGCAGCAAACCATTGAACTGAGAACAGGACCCCCATTGGAGGAATTAGAGAAAGGATTGAAAGAGCTGATTGCAACCCCATAAGAACTATGCCAACCAACCAGAGCTCCCAGGGACTAAACCACTACCCAAAAACTATGCATGGATTTACCCATGGCTCCAGCTGCATATGTAGCAGAGGATGGCCCTGTTGGGCACCAAAGGAAGGAGAAGCCCTTTGTTCTGCCAAGGTTGACCCCCTTGTGTAAGGGAATGTCAGGGGGTTGGGGCAGGAAGGGGAGGTGGATGGGGAGGGGAACATCCTTATAGAAGAAGGGGAAGGGGAGGGGATAAGGGGGCTGATGGACAGGAAACCGGGAAAGGGAATAACATTTGAAATGTAAATAAAAAATATCCAACAAAATAAACAACAAAACAAACAAACAAACAAAAAACAGAGAGAGAGAGAGAGAGAGAGAGAGAGAGAGAGAGAGAGAGAGAGAGAGAGAGGTTGATTCTACTCAAAACACAAGGTTGACGGCTTCTAAAGTGTGACTCTTGAATTTAACCTCTGGCAGCCCCACATGCACACACATGAACAGGCACACATAACTGCACATACATATATGCACACAAGCACAAAAAGATGAAAAGATGTAGACTTCAACAAGTCTACCTGGAATTAACCAACTCATAGATTCAGGGGAGCAATGGGGCTAAAGAGACAGCTCAGTGGTTAAGGGCACTTGTTGCTCTTGCAGAGGGTCCAGGGTTGACCCCATCTGTAGCTCCAGTCAGGAGGTTTCTGATGCTGTCTTCAGCCTCCTCTGACATTGCAGTCAGGTGTTGCACTTGCATATGTAGACGAAAAACACTCATACATATGAGATTAAAATGAATATAAAAACATTGGGAGGGAATAAAGACTGTGTGTGTGTGTGTGTGTGTGTGTGTGTGTGTGTGTGTGTACACTGATTAGTTGTATGTCAACTCAGCACAAGTTAGGATCTCCTGCAGGAAGGAATCTTAATCTAGAAACTATTTTCTAAGGCAAGTCTTTAAGGCACTTCCTTGATTGATAATTAATGTGGGAGGATCTAGTTCACTTGGGTGGTACCACCTCTGAGCAGGAGTCCCGGACCATATAAAGAAGCAGGCCGACCCAACCACGAGTAAGCCAATACGGGGTATTCCTCCATGGCCTCGACGTGAATCCTGTCCTGAATTCATTCTCTCAGTGATGAACACCTTCAGGTGTCAGGTAAAATAAACCCTTTTCTCCCCAAGTTGCTTTTGGTCATAGTGTTTTATCACAGCAATAAAAATATTAAGACAGTGTGAAAAAAAATTTTGAACATTTTAAAGTTTTTCATTTTAATTGAAAAGGAAGCCCCCTTTGTTGCTTATGCCCTCAGAAGTAATCCCCTACCGCCCCACCCATTTTTCGTAAGAAATGCTTTGTGAGTACTTACCAGGTGCTCAATAAAACGAGGAACTTCTTGAAGAACGTCACACAAAATAAACCAACCAATCATAACGAAAACCCAACAAGATAAGCACCTGTTTGCTTGTAGCTGTTCAGACCAAGGCCCCTGAGAACTCACCCAAAGTCAATCAGACAGGTTCAAACAGAAGTTGGGCCACCCAAGCAGCTGAGAGCCACTGTACTGTCTCTGGGGCAAGAAAGCCAGGAGAGTTGTCGTGAACTTGTCTAAGACATCATGACTCGCCCATGGCTACCTTCCTAGTAAATGAAGTCAACCTCTGCAGAGCCTACGCTCCCATACCTGCTTCCTTGTCTTTGCACGGGGTGCTTCCAGACCCACTAGAAAGGATGCTGCCACAGACATGTCAGCCTCTGTCCCAGGTCCCGTTCTCTGTGCTTTCTGAAGTGTGGAATAACAAGTCATGGAGTGATTTCATTTAGTTTTGAGGAAATGCCAAACTACTGTCTGCCACTCTGCATTCCCGCTGGCCACCCTAAAGGTTCCGACTCCTCTACGTTTTCCCTGATGCTTTTCTTTTTTCCTTTTCTTTCTTTTTTATATTATAACTGTTGAGGCTGAGATGGGATGTCACCTCATTATACTTTCGATGGCATTCTCCTAACGATAAATGACATTGAGCATCTTGTCATGCACTTGTTGGCCATTTGTATGTCTTTTTCAGAGAAATACCTGCTAGAGTCCTCACAATTTCTGACTGGGTTGTCTGCCTTTTTGTAAGAGGTTGGTTATTTATTTATTTACTTATTATTTATTTACTTGAGACAGGGTTTCATTACGTAGTCCAGGATGGCCTCAAGCTGAAGATCTTCCTGTCCCGGCTTCCTAGGATTGCAGGCACACTCCACTACAACTGACTGTAGAAGTTGTGTTTTTCTGGAGATGTCTTAAGTGAATGTCTAATCCTCAGCCACACATTTTCCAGTCTTAAAGTTACAACCGGAGAAAAAGATGCTGTCTTAGTTAAGGTTTTATTGCTGTGAACAGACACCACACTGTCTTACTTAAGGTTTTATTGCTGTGAACAGACACCATGAGCAAAGAAACTCTAATAAAGGCGAACATTTAATTGGGGCTGGCTTACAGTTTCAGAGGATTAGTCCATTATCATCATAGCAGGAAGCATGGCACTGTGCAGACAGACATGGTGCTGGAGGAGCCAAGAACTCTACATCTTGATTTGACGGCAGTCAGGAGGAGACTGCCTTCCCCATTGGGCATAGCTGAGCATAGGAGACCTCAAAGCCCACCTTCACAGTGACACATGTCCTCCAATACAGGCAAACCTCTATTGGTGCCACTTGCTATGGTCAAGCATTGAAACACATGAATCTATGGGGGTCAAACCTATTTAAGCCACTGCAGATGCATTACATAAAAGCCATAAAGCTAACTGCAGAAAAGAGTACGATGTGTGAGGGAACTAAGGTCATTAAGCATCCACTCCACCTACCTGAAGGCAGGGGCTTTCTTCTAAATACGTGTGTATAGGATCCACTTCTTGGGGCTTGTCCCATGCCTGCCCCGAAGCTCCGTCAGCCTGCCTGACAAAAGGATAAGGGCTTCCAACCATTTCCACTGTCTTCTGCAGGATTTCCACCCACAACCTCAGCAGAGTGACAGCGCTTGAGGCAGGAAGAGGATGGGAGATGAGAGGATCTGCAGTACGCGAGGCGCTGTAAATCAGGATGCTCTGCCAGCCTGCCTTTCAGTGAGTGACTCAGCACCAGCAATTCACAGTCATCACCCACCACCCGGTGCTCTGCGTATCCACTGTTGCTACAAGTTGCTTGTTTTCCAGTGCAACACGCACTTTATAAGGTCTCTCCAAACATCTCGGTGCTCCCCCCTCTCTGTGTCTGTCTGTCTGTTTCTGTCTATCTGTCTCTGTCTCTCTGCCCCCCCCCGTGTGTGTGTGTGTGTGTGTGTGTGTGTGTGTGTGTGTGTGTGTGTGTGTGTCCCTCTCTCATTCTCTCTGTCTCCAGGTCTCTGTCTGTCTGTCTGTCTGTCTCTAACTCCCATGTCCCCACTCTAAGACAGCCTTTCACTCTCCCCTCTTAGGGACACACTTTTGTCCCAATCTGCCAAGGAACCCTTCACAGTTTATCCCATACAGAGGCGCTTCCTTTCAGACAGGATAGCGGGGAAAGGGGGTGAGCACAAATGACATGGTACTATAGAAGAAATGACAGTCGAGGTGAGGACTTCGCATGCTGAAGGATTAAAGAGAAGGGAGAAGAAAATCATGAAAGTGCAAGGTAAATATCAGAAAGAGGCAGACAGTGGGCCTACCAGGGGACAAGCCTCTGTAAACACAGCCTACCTGCTAGAAAGCCCTGAAGAACTTTGGCTGTTACTGAGAGAACTTCTGCCTTCACTCCAGGCTCCCACAGTCCTCCTCAGGTCTCTGTCTCATGGCTAACAGTAGGCATTCTAACTTCTTTAATTATTTCTTTATTGGTCACATACAGGGGGCCAAAATGAGAATACAACATTTATCTGTACCACAAGAAGGGAGCCAGTGAGCCAGGGGACCCTAATTCTTAGCATGTTCATACACAGATGCACAGCAGTGACACAGGCAGGACGAGGGTAGATATACCCAGGCGAAGTCTGCTCTGTGGAATGGAAGCAGCTGGCAGAAGCTAGACACTGATCTAAGTTTAGCTGCTTGGAGGAATCCTGCTGAGACTCAGGCTAGGGTAGCTGGAGGCACTGCTCACAAATCCATCCGGGGACTTTTCCCTCACCTAACTGGAAGAATCCCAATTTGAGCATGGTTGCTGGTGTGGAATTTACCACATGGCATTGGAATGGAACCTTGACCAAATTGTCCTTCTGTGGCCCCCGAAGCCAGCGCATGCCACAATAACAGACTATAATCCCATGGTAAGAAAGAGTTTGGAGCTGACATCTGCGTTCCTAATACCACTGTCACTCTCAACCTGCTCACTGAGAGGATTAGCATCAGCAGCTCATGAACCGAACCTGTGAGACAAAGAACCATGGTTGGTGAGCTGGAGTTTCCATAATGAAATGTAATGCGTTTTTTTAAGAAAGAAGCTTGCAGTGGCTATTAAGGTGGAGGGAGCAAGGGAGCTCTTTAACCCAGACTCCTGTCAACACAGTCACAGAGGGATGGTTCTGTGGTAAAGTGAACCATCTGTAGATGCCGACCCAGGGTAAGGAAAAACATCGAGGAGGATATACATATACGTACATGTATATATTTTTTTTACTGTTGCCAACCACCATTTTCTTTTGTGTCATCCCAAATTACTGTACTCATTATTCCTCTGCAAGGGAACTGACCATCAGGGGCTCTGTCCTTCAGAAGGCAGTAGGATGGGCTGAACTGAAGATGTCAGAGGAGGGACACCAGGCTGGCAGTAAAGCCTGTACCACATGGAGGCAGTGTCAAAAGGAGGTAGACTATGAAAACAGCAGACATGTGGCATAGTGTCTCTGACCTGGTCCAGCCCTATGGTCACCCAGGTTCTAGCTTGCTTCTGAATGGACTACTCCAGCTACAGATTTAGGTCAGAAGGAAGAAACCATGCTTGCAGGTTGTACCTGTTTTCCATTGGCTCCCCAGTGCCCAGCATGGAACCTGCACCCAGTGCATAGTTCTTATCGGCATCCATGTCAGACTAGTTCTAGAACTACCCCAAGGATTCCTAAATCTGTGGAATATCCAGTTCCCCTATGTAGATTGCTATATTTGCATATAACTTGGACATATCCTCTCATATACTCTAAATCTTCTCTGCATAATACGTAATTACCAATGTAAATGCTATATAAATAGTCAGTTTGTTTGGGGGAATGGCAATAAGTATCTATCTATACAGCTGGATTTTTTTCAAATATTTGCCTGCACTTGAATCATGGAAGAAGAGCCACATGGCTTAACGGTGCAGTGGGTGAGTAGATGTCAAGGTGTTTCTTTTTAACAGGATCAAGCAATCTTCCTATCCTAGAGGACCAAGAAACTACCTCAGAATGCAGCCGTCTTCCACAGCAGATGTCACTGAGCCTGCCTCCTGGTGTTCATACTCTTGTAAATGTGTTTCTAAGACATCATTTATGGTTGAAGAAATAATACCCAAGATTGGGTTACAAATTTATTAGCTTCTGTAGAGGGATTTTAATCCAGCAATATGGCTACTCTGACTGGAATATAGTCATTCCCTTGGCACACACTGCTAATCTCTCTGGCTAGAATATAGGCACACCTTGAGTACACATCTTTAATTCCAAACAATGAAGGTAAAGTAGAAGGAAGCAGCCATGCTTGGAAGTGATGTCTCACTGATAGGCAGGCAAAGTGATGAATCACAGAAAGATTTATCAGGACAAGATATACCCAACTCTCAAGAACAGAGAGAAAAGAGAAGCTACGTAAGAGAGAGATTTTACCAGGACAATTGTAGAAAGACAGGTTTCAGAGAAAAGACAAGTTAGACACTGGTGAAGAAAAAATTAGCCAGAGAATTAGAAGAATCCAGAAGTTTAGACCATATTGACAAAGTTAGTATGAGGGCAAGCAGAGCAATTTAGTCAGAAGTTGAAAGAAGTCAGTTTGAATCAGTCAGCCTGGAGAGGAATTTTGAGCCAGAACAGTTTTAACTAATCAGCCAGAGTTCAGAAAAAGTTAGAAAGGGTGAGTTTAGAGATAGTAAGTCTCAGAGGCTGAAATCATTCTAGGCCTAGGTAAGATTATATGGAGGCTAGAAGTTTCCAGGACTAGGTTTAGGTTAGCAGACAGAGGCAGTAAGCCTCCAAGATGTACAATTATATCAGGCAAATTCAAAACACTTTCACAAGCTTTAATCTTGAGAACTTCTCTTTTGTTCTTTCTGGGGTATGCCAGCTACCATGTGAGGACCTGCCCTATGTTAAGACCTACATTGCAAGGAAGCATTACATAGCATTGTAAGAGAAGGGAGGCTTCAGCCAACAGCCAACAAGTTGAACTGTTGAAGTCCTCAGTCCAACAACCCACCCTCAATCTATTGAGGATTCAGAGAACAACAAAGCCCATCACCTCTTGACATGATGGAACAGGAAGTACCCCACAGAGACTATACTCTGCCATATCAAATTGCTACCTTGGAATAATTTGTTATCGGTGAGGGCGTTGCAAGTAAGTGAGAGACATGAAGCTATGAAGACTGAAGTTCAGTAGGTGACCACTCATAGAGCTCGGTCACCTGGTCATTAAAATGAGTTTCTGAAATGTAGCAGAATTTGAAATTTGACATAAAAATAGAAGGATGTTTAAGGATAGACATAGTTGGCTTATGCAGGCATAAGAACTTTAATGTCCACCTCAGTGTCATCCCTTTAAACGTTGTTGCCCAGGGTGAGTGGGTGCTTAGCTCATTATCCTGTCATTCCAGTTGAGCTCAGTGCTTAGTGATCTCACATAGAATAGCGAACACGTTGTTAGTCACTTCTCAATAATAACCTATATTCTAAATCAAGAACCCTATGACATCTAGTTTCTCTGCGTGTGGGGAACTCCAGAGACCTTCAAGAGAACTTGGGCCCAGGCCCAAAGCCAACTGAGGGTATGACATATTCAGGCCTATGGCCTGAAATACCCTTTCCGTTTCCTACCAGAGAAGCTTGGTCAGAGTATGAATGAAGCAGACGTTTTGAATCCAAACTGGAAAACAGCATCCCAGCTGCCCATGGAATATAGGCAGTGGAATGCTCTAACGGGTTAGCTACAAGACAGATTTCCTAGGGCCTTCTTATGGACCACAGCCTGTGGCATCACAAGTTAAATAGGTCTTAGGTGCCATGCATCATCAGTCAGTAAACTATGGGCAGTGAGAAAGGCGCCCTTATTTGGACAATTTCATCAGTGCAAAAGAGAGGATTGCATTGCCTGTCTGAGCAAGGAATCCAGTCAAATGCCAAGAGAGTTCAGGCTCAAGGACCCATGGTGTTATCACTGGGGAACACGGGGGTGGAATTCCTAGCCTGAGGCTCCTTAATCTTTGTCCTCACCTGCCTGAGACAATCTTGAGGGTCGATCAGCATGAAGCCTTGCTCCAAGAGGAAGCAATCTTGTTTCTTGGAAGCTAAGGATGCTACTTACAATGCATGTATCTTCAGAAACCCACAGGCCTTTATTTTGATGTATTTGACCTTAAAGCATCTCATTGGGCTGAAAACCCATTCTCCCTTTCGCAGGTAACATCAACACTGTCTTTGTTGAAGAATCGAAGGAAGAATAGATGGGTTATCTTTTATTATAAATCCAAATGTTGTAAAAATTTGAATGGTTGTAAAACTGCTCTTAAAATATTTTATTGTCTTCGGATTTATAAAGTCAGTAATAGCCATGATGAAACCTTCCCCATGAGGCTCCTCTTCCCCTTGGTAGCAAGGCTCCATGCTGATTTCTCTGACACCACAGCATCTAGTTGGGGAGGGCGAGTTAATCCTCAGTGTAAAAATGAAACTTCCAGAAATGCTCTGAATCACCCACAGCTAAATCCAACTGAGTAAAAGACATTTTAACATGGCTAATGCCATTTAGAGTCCCAAAGGGGCACGACATAAATTGATTTTGTTTTTGTACTTCTCCGAAGTGGACTCAGGCAGTTTCTTAAGCACAGTGCTTTGGGTACGTCTGCTGTAATCGCATTGGTTCCTGTGGTTTGCAGGGAAAGTGTCTATTAGATATGAAATGTAAGAGGCTTAATTAAAACCATCCTCATTGCTTTCCAGCTGCCTCACACGCTTCTGAGAGGCAACCAAGATGGCGTTAGTTTCTAATGAAGTTCTAATAATTGGATTTATAGCTATTTAGGGGATTTATCTTCATGAAGAAATAGAACTGATATCTTAACAGCTTCAGTACGAGCTGGGTGGTGGCGGCGGCGGTGCACGCCTTTGATCCCGGCACCCGGGAGGCTCACTGCTTTTTAACTTGTTCCGTTTACCTCAGATGTATGTGTGTACTCTTTCTTTACACATCTTTTTCCTTTATGGAGGTGTTAGAATCCAGCCGTGACCTGTGCGTGCTAACCAAACACTCACCCTCTGAGCTGTACCCCCAAGCTCCATTTATTTACTTGGGATTTTTTTGTTTGTTTATTTGTTTTGATGGGTCTTTTTTTTTCCTTTTTCTTTTTGAGACAACATCTCATATGGCCCAGAATGCCCTCAAACCTGAACGACCTTGAATTCCTGATCCTCCAGTCTGTACCTTCCAAATACTGGGATTATAAGTTTGTCCCATCATACCTGATTCTGACTCATTCTTATGAAAATCATGTATACTTATTTTAAAAATTAACAATAATATAATGTAAAAGAAGTCTCCACATATAATTTTTGGTATCATTAAAATGTCACCACACCACTCTGTTTTAGTCAACATTTCTGTTTTCTCCTCAGGCTCTCCCAGATCTCTGGAGACTTCTTCCCTCCTAACTTGAGTGCTCCTTCCACATTTTCAGTCTAGGTTGTGTTGAAGCCCTTGGGGGTGTCCTTTTTGTCACAGGCCCCACTTTTAAGCCTGGCTCTTCACATCACTGGCTCCCTCTTGTGGCTATAGGTGGTCATTGCATACCCACTACAGTGCAAGGGAAGGTTTGTGGGGTGGGCCCAACCATGAGTAAATGCTCCGGGATAGAGCTAAGCATCAGATATAATCCAGCTGGTGTTTCACTGAAGCAGCAGGGGGATGGCTAGCTTCAGTCAAAACCATAATTCCAGAACTATGCAGTGCCTCTACCACGGTGGCTATTGGCCTTCTACCAGGTCTTTCCCAGAGACTTCCTAAGTACCTCCCCATTTGCTCTGAGTATGCTCAAGATCTCGTGTGTTGGTTTGTTGGTTGGTTGGTTGGTTGGTTGGTTGGTTGGTTGGTTGGTTGGTTGGTTGGTTGGTTGGTGTTTTTGTCAGCATGGTCTCTGCCAACTGCTGCCTTGGGGTGACCTTTAACTCAGTTCTGTGGCACACATCTGTGACGGAGGTTGACGATGCCTAAGCTGTATGTATCTCAATGACAGTGGCTGATCATACGAACCCCTTCTTCTCTGCTGAGGACAGCCTTCTGCAGTGCAGAAGAGGAATAGTAGATAGTGCACTTGTTTCCTCATCCGTGGGTGGGAACTCTGGGAATAGCCCACAAGAGAGCCTGCCTACCTTTGGTTGTCACTTTGACTATATCTGGAATGAACTACAATCCAGATGTGGAGAGCACGCCTGTGAGAGATTTTATTCTTGGTTTGCAGTCAGTTAATCCACTTGTAGTCCAGACCTTTGAGGTGGGAACATCCACACCTTTGATCTGGATGTTGAGGCAGCAGACAGGCCTTTAAACTGGGCCACATCTTCTGGAAGCTCATATAAGGACAGGAAGGAAGGAAGCTCTTGCTCTTTACCTGCCTATCATCCCCTTGCTAGCACATCCATTCCTTCACTGGCATCGGAACCTACTTTTTCAGGATTCCAGCGTATACAGAAGACTAGCTGAGACTTTCTGTTTGCAGCCAGCCATTGTTGGATTTGCTGGCCTATTGTAAGTCATTCCAATAAATTCCTGATAGATACATACATACATACATACATATATACATACATACATCAAGACAGATTCAGTACCAAAGTTCTCTGACTCTAGAGAACACTGACCAATGAGCCCAGTACTGTCCACTCTCCCAGCATGATTATCCCCAGTGTCTCTCCTTCTTGATCCTTCTTCACTAGTTTCCTTCCCATTCACCCCTACCTTTGCCTCCTAGGATCCCTTCACAAGCAGCCTGTTGCACACATCCTTGTGTAGAACACCAGTTCCAGAAAAGCCCAATCTAAGACAACTCATACTAGAAGTATTCCAAGGAAACAAACACAAACGGAGAGGGGATTCTGGAACCAGACGGATCCCTTGCTACCAGGGTAGGAACAGAGCATTAATTGGGACAGAATCCCCTGGAAGGAGGTGTACTGACTTACACGGGAGCTCTGGCACTCCAGAGTTAAGTGGCAAAACCCAAAAATAGCTGGTGCTAATCGCAACAAAAACTCCCAAACTGACTGATACTAAGAACCCAGGGTCAGAGGCAGCATTTAACCACCATCATCTCCTGCAGCCAGGAACAAGCTTGTGACGAGAATCCAGTCCACAGCCTGGTATCCAGTGCAGTGGAGTAATAAAGGAAGTTGAATTTATACCCTGATACTCCTATTGTGGGGAATTGAAGACTCTGATAAAGAGTAGAATCTGACACACAGGATGAGAACCCAAGACAATACACTAACGTATGTTGGTCCCGTAGATTCCTATAAACATGTAGTAGCAGGAGTTTCCTGTTCCCCAAAACAAATGCCTGCTTCCTAGGGAATGTTCGATATCCTGGGAATTGGCTGCTCCTCTCCAGTAATTATGGCCACAGGTCAGTAGAGCTTGGAAAGAGAAGTGATACTCAGGAAGGACAGAGATTTGCCAGGAAACTGAGCCACAGTTGTGTCCCTAGGGCAATACTGTCTGCAGGGAGTGGTAGAATGGATCCTGACCTATTGTCGTGGATGGTACTGCTCTGTAATACGGAAGGCTATGAACCAGAGGGAAGGCGGCTGTGAGCCAGAGGGAAGGTGGGAGTCAATGTCACAAAACAGAGCAAAACAGAAAAACAAGCTAATGCTTCGCAGGGACCTCTGAATGATGCCTGAGAGACCACACGCCTGGCTCGTGGAAGGTGGAGCCCAGGGCTTCACACATGCTAACAATGCCAGGCCCTCATTCCAGGAATTCTGTACTGAGGAAAGGATATTTATTACCTGCATCTTGACAACTGTGGGCTGATGTCATTATTCCAGTTATCATTATCAGCTTCCAGCAGAATCATTTACATATTCAATTACACAGGATAATTTTTAATGACAAATGGCCCAGACCCAGTTGACGATAACTTGCGCTAGCTGACCCCCGCACTGACAGACTCAGGGAAGGCATTATTATGGTTGCATCCTCTTACAGCTGCTCTGCTTTCTCTCACAGTTCTAAAACTCCTGGCAATTGCAATCCTACTTTCCTCGACTCCCCACTTCACTTTCCAGTCTGCCCCCCAGCACAGCCCGACCTTGCCCTCCACCCTCACCCACTCACTCCCGTGTCTCTACGGTCAGAACAGCCAACCACAACAACGCTTCAACTGGCAGGAAACAGTCTTCACACTCTTGGGATTTCCTATTATGTGATGTGCAACCTTTTCCAGAAACAATCGAATCTAAAAATAGAAACCGCCTGGATTCACCTTCATCTCAGCACAATGACTCCATGGCTGCTGTAACTGGCCTTGAAGCAGTGCCAGGCCCTTTGAAATACAGAGACTCATCAGTGTAAATGAAGGAAGCACTTCCAGGGACTCCTGAGCTTGCTGGCGAGCTAGGGGAGGCTGCTGTTTACTTATTCCCCATTCTTTGTTATTTTGTTGGCTTTTGCCCGGAAAGCCTGGGTAGGAGGAAGGAAAGCAAGAAGAAGTAAATGGAAGGGATCAGAGGGGTGAAGAAGATTGATTAGCAAGCAGGATCGGTGACTCCTAGACTAGACTCCAGAGGTATTAGGTGAGTTTTTGGAGGCTGCGTTTGAACTGGAGAAGAGAGGGAAGGAAAAGCAGATTGAAACAGGATTTTCAGCGGCCCACATAGCTGGAGTGTCTAGGCTTTCACAGCTGGTTCATGGCTTCCAGAAATGGAGAAGGAAGGAGAGTCAGTTTTAACGTCACCTCCAGGGTCAGCAGTTACTGTTTCTCTCTTACAATCCCCTGAGTTCTCATTCTCTTCTGTGTGGAGGAGGAGACTGAGGAAGGGACAAAAGACTAGAGAGGACGGAAGCATCTGCCTGAGACAAGAAAAGAAGGGGTGGTTAATCGGACACGGCCCCTCATCAAAGACCCGGATCCCACTGGAATCTGTGACCCTGGGAGAGAAACTGGGAGTTTTCAACAGTGATGCTAAAAGCTACGACCTGGGAATTCAAAAGCAAATAGAAAAGAGACAAGACCCAGGAGACCGGAGCTTGAAGTTCCCGTAGGAGAAACAAGCTGAATATAAGGTCTTCCCAGGCTCGACTCCGAGGTAAACAGTCTGTGTCCTGAGCCCAGTCCTTCCCACCACCAAGCTGGGTGACTTGGAAGTCCTTGTTTCCTTTCCCTGGGCTGTGACCCATTTCATAAGGTAGTGGCGAGGGTTACACGAGGTGGGAACGAACATCTCTATCTCCATCGTTGTGTTCAGGGGCTTTGTGGGTAGAGCCGAGACTCACCCAGAAAGATGTGGTTGGTAGAAAATAACTTTCACACGAAGCCGGGCCTGGATGGAGAAAGAAGACAAATTAAAAGAAAAATGGCAATGGGGAGGGAACCAGGTGCTTGTATACATGGTGCCTTGGGTACTCAAGGGGACGTGGGAAATTTCTCTCTGAACAAGCACCCGGTAAATACAGGAAGATCAATAAAACCAAATTACTACTGCTCTGCAGCCTCCAAAGAAGCAATGAAGGTAAACAGTGACCATTATATCAATATATAAGTTATTGCCTTTCCGCCCTAAGTCCACCCTTTCAGTACCTGTTCGGAGGTCATTCATTGAACGAACTCCAAACACTTCTTCCCATTGCGCATGGTCTGACACTTCATCAGTAGAGGGCACTAAAGAGACACAGCAACAAGGGGCTTTCCTCTTGGTTTTACTCCTGGTGTCTGACCTCCAGCAGTGCTCTTGTAGGTTCCTCAGCCATGCCCTGTGCGGTCAAGATCCCTACTGTGTACGGTCCTTCTCCCAGATTCTCTGCCTGAACTCAGGGACCCCTTTGCCTTTGCTCTCGTGAAGTACGGTGGAGTCCGACCTCCTACCCACTTTGCACCTATGGCTGGACTTTGTTTTTTAAAGCCCTCCAAGTGTGAATGCTTCACACCAGGCCTTACACTTCCTATTGTGCGTGGTAAGTAAACAGCCCTAGCCTCAGCTTACCTGTGCCTTTTGGGCCCTTCCCTTCCTGCATGGCAACTATGAACGTGTGGGCGGGCACCTGCCAGATAGCCTAGTGTCCCCAGCTACTGGCTAGTGTGCCTCGAGCTTTCCTCTTCAACAATGTCAGAAGCCCAGCCTTACGGGGAGCCCCTATTTCAGGGTTGTTTCTCTTTGATATTCTCCCTCAGATATAGGGTGGCCTTTAGAGGCAACTTTACATCTCCACAGCTATTATTTTAATAATTCTGTATGTTCAAATTTCTGTTATTTAAATTACTGCATAGTTTTCTGTTTCCCAAAGTCGGCCATGACACCGGTATGTGTTGGGGGATGGTGGGTGGGCTAACTTCACAGAGAGACAGAGAAACCACCTGGTCTTGCTGGAGATCTATAACAAATAACACAGCAGTTCAAGCGTTCTTGACAAAATATCAAGCGTGGTTGCTGCCAAGACTTGGATCTAACCAAACATTTGGGAGGAGAGGAACATGTTCAATGATACCATTCGACATGATCACAAGATCAAGGCTTAAGAAAACTTCATAGGAAAAACAATCAGAATTCTCAAGTGACAGAGGGAAGAACCTGCCTGTCATCTGTCCAGAGAGTTACTCTGTCCATCTGTCTACCTATCGATTGTCTGTCTGTGGATTCTTATCCAATCAGAACTAAGGTTTGTCTGTCTATGAGTTTTTATCCAATCAGAACTAAGGACTTCATTGCACACTGATTCCAGAAAAAAAAAATTGAGGCAAATGAATATAACTGTCGGGATATTTGATAATACTAATTATCTTTTTAAAAAAGAAATAGTGAAGGAAATATGAATGCTAGATATTTGTGGACATTATGAAAAGTCTTTTTATGTTTACGTGTGAATGGTATGGGGGAATTTTCTTCAAAGTAATAGTTGTATGGGATACAGGAGTATGGGGGACTGTATTGTCCAGGACTCGATGATATTGAAGTTAGTGATGAATACACATGTTCATTAAAACAGTTTTTTTTCCCATTAGAGGTAGCATCTCATTGTATAACCCAGGCTGGCTCGCTGTGTGGCCCAATCTACTTCAGTCTTCTGCAAACTTAAGAGAAAAGGCAACATACCTGAAAAAACAAACAGAGTAAAAATAATGAGTGAGAAAAGTGCGCATGCCCCAACTCATGTGACATCATCCATTCACAGGCAGGAGACCCATGGAAACGTGGTTCTTGTCACTGGTGCTACCACACCGACAGTCCACCATACGTTTTCAAAATGTAGAACAGACATGCACTAGTGTAAACCCCATTGTTCTGGTTCCAGATAGCTATTATGGAGAAATTGTCACATACGTCAGCTAAAACATGCGTTTATTCAAGCAATCTGTTTAGTAACCAAATCCTAGGGGCCGAGCAAATGTTGGCCAGTGGAGAAGGGGCTAAGAGAAAAAGGTAAACAAACATGGGGGTGGGGAGGTCTACACAGGATCTTCTGAAACAGTTAAAAGGAGAGGTTATGTGGGCTTTTGTGGCAAACTCCAGAATGTCATTCACGGAGTGGGGTGTTGCATTTAATCTTTCTGTTGATCTTTTCATAAAATTCTACTCATATTGCTTGCAAATAAAGAGCAGGCAGGGCAAGCCCCTGCCACTCTAGACTGAGCAGCTGGTGACTGAGTTTTGCAAACCTCCAGAGGATCCGAGGAAAAGCAGTTCCCTGGGGGGCAATAGATCGTGAAAGCGGCAAACTGGAATCATCCTCAGAGGGCGGTTCAGTGTCCAGACGGGCAGGCCCTGCCTGACTCCGCCTCTTTGGTATACAGGTAAAACTCTATGTTTTAAGACATAGAAAACTCAGCCTTTTCCCTGTTCCAAAGGTTTCCTCAAATATGCCTTGTCATGGGGCTTGAAGACAAGTGATCTTAGCTGACTCAGGTGTTAATTTTTAAGGTCCAAAAAGCTAAGGCAATTAGTTGCCCGTAATGCCCAGAAGGTTTGACATCTTTTTAGGGGTCTCCAGCTACTTATCCACTGCTGCCTCAGGACATGTGACAAGTCAAGAGAAGAATTTTTATTTTGATTCATCGTTGAAGAGATATTTGAATACATCCCTTCAGGGGAGGCATGAGCAGCTCTTCACTTGACCACTGTCCAGGAAGCAGAGCGCGGGACTGGAGCCACAAGCGGGTATAAACTTCACAGGCCTGCCCCGAGTGGCCATTTATGCTATCATCTCCTCAGGAAGCTACGGCCTTCAGCACCGTCCTCACAAACTGGGGAATTGAGTGTTTAAAACAGGAGCCTAAGAATGACATTTAGACCCAAAGCAAAACGGGCAAAAGAGAGTGCCTAGGGAAACGTTGAGGTTTGGGAATTGTGTGTGAAAACAGCACCCATGTTAGGAGGCCTGCAGAGTAGCTTTGCAGCCATATACACGTGACCGGCAACAGCTGACAAACCACCACAGCCAGGACAAGAGCATGCGTTACCCCAGGCTTTGGGCTTTGGGGTGCAGCACTCTTTTAGGGGGTGGGGGTGGGGCTTCTCTGTTCTACATCAGGTGATCATTTCAACCACGGTCATGGTGCTGAAGGACCTGCTAAATCTGGCCTTGTTCCTGCCTTGGCAGGCTGCCACGCATGGCCAGGATGATGGAAGAGTGTTTTTACAAGTGTGAAGCCCCAGGAACGTTGTCTTCATCCTGTCTGATAAAGCCCAGAGTCAGACAAGCGGGAGGCGGGGTGGCGGGGGGCAGGAGGGGGTGTGACACAGGTTCTAGCTCCATTCCAACCCCTGCAGGCCTACTCACTAAAAACTTCTCACAATGCCAACTTAATAGTCATTTCCCAGCTCTTATGTTTGAGAAACCATTTGGGAATAAAAGTAGTTTTCACTCAGAGTAGCATTTCCACCCCCCCCCCCATATTTCCCTCCCTCAAGCAGAGTGAGAAAGAAAAGTCAGATAAAAGCAGCCAGAAGTCAGACACTGAGAAAGAGGTGATGGTTGTTCCATCGAGGAGAAGAAGGTTTACTGTGGCTCCTGCTGATGGGGTGGCGGCCTGGAGGGCTGACACTGAGATCAGGGACAGGAGCATTGGATCCATGATTGACTCCTGCCACCATGGGGAGGGAGGGAGAGAGAATGTGGTACACCAAGTTTTCCTCCTCATGCAACCAACTATGATACTTCATGAACTCATGGATCAAATGCCAAATAGGGAATGCACGTCATGACGTTTCTTAGGAAAAAAAAATCAGGAAGCTGGCTCATTCAAGGACATTATTAACAAATAAGAACAGGTAAATGTTACAGAATTTTAAAAAATTGTGAAACAGATTAGATATTTTCTTGTGCAATAAGTTTAAAGGAAAAACAAAGACTTAAAAAATATCAGCTTTGTTCCTAGCACATGGATTCAAGTTTATGGTTTGGTTTTGGTTTTTGAAACAGGATTTCACTATTGTGGTGGTTTGAATAAAAATGTCCTCCATAAGATCAAAGGGATACAAACTGGAAAGGAAGAAATCAAAATATCACTATTTGCAGATGATATGATAGTGTACTTAAGTGACCCCAAAAGTTCCACCAGAGAACTACTTAACCTGATAAACAACTTTAGCAAAATTTCGTGGTATAAAATTAACTCAAACAAATCAGTAGCCTCCCTCTACTCAAAAGATAAACAGGCTGAGAAAGAAATTAGGGAAATGACACCCTTCATAATAGACCCAAGTAATATAAAATTCCTCAGTGTGATTTTAACCAGGCAAGTGAAAGATCTGTATGACAAGAACTTCAAGACTCTGAGGAAAGAAATTGAGGAAGATCTCAGAAGACGGAAAGATCTCCCATGCTCATGGATTGGCAGGATTAATATAGTAAAGATGGCCATTTTGCCAAAAGCTATCTACAGATTCAGTGCAATCCCCATCAAAATTCCTACTCAATTCTTTATAGAGATAGAAAGAGCAATTTGCAAATTCATTTAGAATAACAAAAAACCTAGGATAGCGAAAACTATACTCAACAATAAAAGAACTTCTGGGGGAATCACCATCCCTGACTTACAGAGTATTACAGAGCAACAGTCAAAAAAACTGTATGGTATTGGTACAGAGACCGGCAGATATACCAGTGGAACAGGATCGAAGACCCAGAAATGAACCCACACACCTGTGGTCACTTGATATTTGACAAAGGAGCCAAAACCATCCAGTGGAAAAAAAGATAGCATTTTCAACAAATGGTGCTGGTTCAACTGGAGGTCAGCATGTAGAAGAGTGCAAATTGATCCATGCTTATCACCCTGTACAAAGCTTAAGTCCAAGTGGATCCAGGACCTCCACATCAAACCAGATACACTCAAACTAATAGAAGAAGTGGGGAAGAGTCTCGAACACATGGGCACTGGAGAAAATTTCCTGAACAAAACACCAATGGCTTATGCTCTAAGATCAAGAATCAACAAATGGGACCTCATAAAACTACAAAGCTTCTGTAAGGCAAAGGACACTGTGGTTAGGACAAAAGGGCACCCACCAAATTGGGAAAAGATCTTTACCAATCCTACATCTGATAGAGGCCTTATATCCAAAATATGCAAAGAACTCAAGAAGTTAGACTCCAGAGAGCCAAATCACCCTGTTTAAAAATGGGGTACAGAGCTAAACAAAACATTCTCAGCTAAGGATTATCGAATGGCCAAAAAGCACCTAAAGAAATGTTCAACATCCTTAGTCATCAGGGAAATGCAAATCAAAACAACACTGAGATTCCACCTCACACCAGTCAGAATGGCTAAGATATAAAACTCAGTTGACTGCAGATACTGGTGTGGATGTGGAGAAAGAGGGACACTCCTCCATTGTTGGTGGATTGCAAACTGATACGACCACTCTGGAAATCAGTCTGGAGGTTCCTCACAAATTGGACATTGCACTACCTGAGGACCCAGCTATACCTCTCCTGGGCATATACCCAAAAGATGCTCCCAACATACAACAAAGACACGTGCTCCACTATGCTCATAGCAGCCTTATTTATAATAGCCAGAAGCTGGAAAGAACCCAGATGCCCTTCAACAGAGGAATAGATTCAGAAAATGTAGTACATCTACAAAATGGAGGACTCAGCTATCAAAAACAATGACTTCATGAAATTCATAGGCAAATGGAATGAACTAGAAAATATCATCCTGAGTGAGGTAACCCAATCACAGAAAAACACACTTGGTATGCACTCACTGATAAGTGGGTATTAGTCCAAAATCTGGAACTACCCAAGATGCAATCCACAGACCACAGGAAGCTCAAGAAGAAGAATGACCAAAAAGCAGATGCTCCCACTCCTTCTTAAAAGGGGGGAAAATATCCATAGGAGGGGATATGGAAGCAAAATTTAGAGCAGTGACTTAAGGAACGGCCATTCAGAGCCTGCCCCACATGTGGCCCATATGTATACAGCCATCAAAACTAGATAAGATTGATGAAGCTAAAAAGTGCATGCTGAAAGGGACCGGATATAGATCTCTCCTGAGAGACACATTCAGAGCATGTCAAATACAGAGGTCAATGCTAGCAGCAAACCACTGAACTGAGAACAGGACCCCCTTGGGGGGAATTAGAGGAAGAATTGAAAGAATTGAAGAAGCTTGCAGACCCATAAGAACAACAATGCCGACCAACCAGAGCTTCCAGGAGCTAAACCACTACCGAATGACTATACATGGACTGATCCAGGACTCCAACTGCATATGTAGCAGAGAATAGCCTTGTTGGGGCACCAATATAAGGGGAAGTCCTTGGTCCTGCCAAGGTTGGACCCCCAGTGCAGGGGAATATGGGGGGGGCAGTAAGTGGGATGGATGGGAGGAGGGGGAGGGAATGGGGGCTTATGTACAGGAAGCTGGGAAAGAAAATAATATTTGAAATGTAAGTAAAGAAATATATCTAATAAAAAAATGGTCTTCATAGACTCATAGAGTTGAATGTTTGGTCATCCGGGAGTGGGAGTATTTGGAGGTGTGGCCTTGATGGACTGGGTGTGGCTTTTTAGAGGAAGTGTGTCAATGGGGGCGCACTTTGAGTTTCAAATGCTCAAGCCAAGCCCAGTGTCTCTTACTTCCTGCTGCCTGCCAATCAAGATGTAGAACTCTTGGTTCTTCCTCCAGCACCATGTCTGCCTGCATGCCACCATGCTTCCCAGTACGGTGACAACAGACTAAGCCTCGAAGCATAAGCCAGCTCCTATTAAATGCTTTCCTTTGTAAGTGTTGCCATGGTCATGGTGTCTTTTCACAGCAACAGAACTTTAAGACAACTGTATAACCCCTGCTGGCCTTGCACTCACATTAGTCGTCCTCCCTCAGACTCCTCTGTGCTGGGTTTACAAGGCTTGTGCCACTATATCTGGTTGCAGCTTGAACATTCAACACTGTAACATGATGTAAATGTTTTCTTTAATAAGTAATAGATTCCTTTTTAATGCTTCTATTTTACTTTAGTTTGCTTACATTCAGTTAAGTAAGTTATAAAGTAGGGCAAATGGCATACACTAGACATTACAAAAATAAAACCTAACGCAAGTAAGCAACAACAGAATAATCGATCACCCCCTCTGCCATCATCACCTCTGTTTTCAGAGGAACCTGAGGCAAGCCTTTTGAAAAAGGCCCAGAAGGTACCACATAAAAACATACAACTCCCTTTTGAAGTTTGAATCAATCTGTGGGATTCAGGACTTGGCAACATGCCATGTGGAACAGGAGGACTGAACTTGAGGGGAGGTGACCGAAGCCAGCATTCAATCCGCTGAACCACAAGAGGAGGGACATTAACCTGGCTGGGCAAGAAAGCAAATGGTCTCTGTGCCTTCAAGGAATTCTCTGCCAGCTGGGGCTCAGTTGAAAGCACCAGTTCTCATTAGTAATTCCTCAGGCCCAGACGTAAGACTCACTGCCGTGCGGTTTCTACAATCCTGTACCAGACTGACTAGCTGATGTTTTTAACTGAGTTGAGAGAAGGCTGCAAGCTTCTCCATGGCTGCTGCCTTTGAGCACCGAGGCCACGTTTTTCCATTTGCCTTAAAACGACTCAACATTTTTGCTGCATTACCAAGGCCACTTTAATTTATCACTTTGTTTTAAAGAACTGCACCATCCAAAAATAACACAAAATTACTCATTCTGTTGGAGGGTACTGCAGCCTTACATAAGTCGTGTAATCTTCCACTGATTGGGCCCGGCTGAGCCAAGAACCAGCCTTCGACAACCTAGCAGTCACCAATGGAAGCTGCTGGGTTTTCAAAGCAAACTGTAAGTTGTGTTTTTCATTTCGAAACAGGGCCTCATGTAACCCAGGCTAGCCTTAAACTCAATACTAAGTAGCCAACGATGACCTTCTACTTCTGATCCTTCTGTGTCTACCTCCCCAGTACTGGGATTACCAGCCTTGGCCAGCACACCCAGTTGTTTGGGGTTTGTTTGTCTTTTGTTTTGTGTCTTTTAACCACTAGTGCCAGAAAGAATATCTGAGCAGAGAGAGCAGCTGTGCAGCTGAGTTTTACATCCCTCCCTTGTCTCATTTACGTTGACTGTAATAGTACAGAGATAGCTGGCTTCCTCCTCGGCCATCTTCCTCCCAGTTCTCCCAATGTCCCTAAGGAATTATGACTCTGCTTTTTAAATGTTGAGTTTAATATTAAATTTCATGCTTTAAGTATCTAAAGAACTTTGGGACTAAGTTCTTTATATGAGAAGACACTTTAAAAAGTGAGCTTTTGGAGAAGTACAAATCAAGCCAGTTTCCAGAAGTTTCGCTGAGATCGTCTGTGATTTGATGATCATCTCCGTGCTGCCTTGGCCTTCCACTGCATTGGTGTGCATAAGACAGCCTTACGGTGGTCTGTTTTGAACATCATCATAATGGAATATATATATATGAGGACCTGGAGGAGAAATGCACTCTCTTATTAAATTTCAGCATCCACTTCCTTTTGTGTTTCTCATTATCCCTCTAGTCTCTTTGTGCAGAGGAAGGAGTCTCCATGTCTTAAATGTTCCCCTCCCCCAAGGTCAGCGGAACCTAGCCTGGGGTCAGTCATGACTGAAGCCTGCAGTGTTCTCCACTTTTGTTGACTTCCTATTTTAGAGGAGACCTTTGAGAGATTCTTTGCAATGAAATTCTGCTAAGAGGACAAGTCTAGCAGTGAGTGGTATTATTAAATGCCCCCAATTAAACCACAGAATCTGCCATTCACAACCCTCGTCCCTTGGGAGCTCAGAGAGCTCTGGAGGTTTTACCGTATTAATCCTCACATTCCGTTGTGAGGAGGACAGGATCAGACCACTTTAAATCAGGACTTCCTAGATAGTTTTCCTTCACAACCCCTTCCTTTCTGGGAAAATTGTACGTGGCTCTGCAAACACAGGTATGTAAAATAGGCATGGAAATCAAACATGCAGCACTGATAAACTAACTTTATTTTAAAACAACTCTTGACTATATGTATAACTTTACCGTTTATTAAAATAAAAGCAAATTCACAGACTAATGAGATGAACATGCCTGTTTATTTATACACATAAATGAAATCTTAGTTGAACATTTATTTGCTACTACAGGACACAGAGCATCTCCGACGTTTTCCTGAATTGATTAATATTTTGACTTCATCATCAACAACACAAAGAATGCCACATCACATAAATACGTAGCACAAAACTAGAGAAGTATGTTTTACGCCATTTTCACTTCATAAATTGTTAGAAATTCTGTTCTAATCCCAAGCCAAAGTTCATTTAACAATCTTGTAGATAAAATCCAAGTCAGCAATCCAGACAACACTTTTTTTTCTTTGCTTTGTTGCCTGGCTTTGTTTTACTTGCCTGTTGTAAATATTTTTGTTCAATGTTTATTATTTTGTAATTTCACATATTTACACAAAGTATGCAGATCATATACACTCCCCACAATCCCCTCTATTCCTCCCCAACTCTTTCACAGCCCCCTTACAACTGCCCTCCAACTGTTCCTAGACCCCACCTCCACAACTCCCCACAAACTTTATGAATTTTTCTTTTCCCTTTTTGCTAATGATACACTGAGTCCAATTAGCCTTACCCATATGTACATGGGTAGAGGACTACCCCTGGGACCCAAGAAACAGACCATAAACCAGTTTTCAAGGATAAAAAACAAACCACAATTTTAAAGATTAAACATTCTAATAGAATGCAATACAGAGATATACAAAGTTAATATTTAAATACTGGAAACGGACAGTAGAAAATATTAAAAGTCTTTGTTTCTGTAAGAGCAGACGATTTTGTATTTGTAATAAAAAGACCATAATTTAGAGCACACAATAGCCTTGAATCCCGGTTGAGATATTCCAGTTGATACTGCTACTGTGACAGTACAATGTGAATATTTCGTGTTCCCAATGAACGGAAGCTTCAGTGAAGTCATACAAACTACATGGACAGGTGCTGCACAGACACCTTTGCTTCGTTACATGTTTGATGTTCGATTTCTTTTTGGTCATGGACATTCAGAGAAAACGTTGGTAATGTTTCATGACCCCTACGTTCAATTGTGCAACCCCATAAGGATCACACACCACGGCTTAAGGAATTGCTGTAAATGATGCTCTTGCCTGGTGGCAGTGGTACTATGTTGATCCCCAGTTTCTCATGCAGGGATCATGCAACTAATTAGAAAGGTGGAGTTTTCACAAGATCAGAGGGAACTGGGGTAGGGTATGAAGGCTTGGTAGCTGGACAATGGGCCAAGTAGTTTACTGTGAAGGAAGCAGGAAGGAGCAAGGGAGCAAGCAAGGGAGCCCACAGAGGAGCACTTGGCCCAATGCATACCTGATCCAAAGCACATTTCCCTACCTCCTGCTGACACATCTCTCCCGCAGCCTTCACTTTAAAGACCTAATCTGCTTATCAATGTAGACTCATCTCCCTGAAGCTGCCAAGAAGAATCTGGGTCAGTGGGAGTTTACAGTTGCAGGAGTGGTCAGACCAGGATGTGAGCAATGATGAGTACACTCTAGCTTGTGGCTAGAGTGATCAGGCATATTCTTAACAGAAGAAGTGTAAAGGCAGAGCTACCTATAGGTAAAGAACAAACTTGAACTTCTCTTTCTTCCCTTTTGGCAATCATATTCCTTCTGAAAAGTGAGAAATCTACACACACACACACACACACACACACACAGGCACATTCAAATTGAGGGAGCTTCTTCCAGGCCCCTATGAGGTCCCCAACTCCTTTTGTTCAGTTAATTTACTTTAGAGAAATGATTTTCTGAATCATTTAAGGTGTTTGCACATCTCATAGGGGTCTTTGTCCTAGAAAGAAGCAAAGAATGCAACTAATATTTTGGATGGGAAATGTGCAAGTCAGGTGGAGGAGGCATTGCAGTCAGAACAGATCTCTCTATCCTACAGATAACTCTTATCCCCACTCAGACATAGTACGGAGGAACCCTACAGATAACTGTTATCCCCACTCAGACATAGTACGGAGAAGTTGCTGAGACTCCAGCAATGGAGTTTGGAAACTTTGCCTCCATGGTGGTCAGTGTGTGTTGCAGTAGTAGGATATGAGGAAGAAGTTACCATATCTAGTTGTAACACAGTCACCTGACTGTGAGAACTCAGGCAGGGCTCAGGTAAAAACACCAAAAAACAAACAAACAAACAAACAAACAAAAAAACCCACAGAGAACAACCTGAGCAGGACCAGAGCAGCTCCTACAAGTGTGACAAAAAGGAGGGACTGGCCATTGATGTTGTCATGCTGTTGTCATGTGTTGTTTTAACCTTCCTGAGATGCTCTTAGTCTATGCCGTCATCCTATATCCTGATGCTTTCCAGGTGGTTCATAATCTAATGCTATTGGCTTCAACACAGACTTACAGGTAATAAGATCAAATGTAAACTATGTGAACACCTAGGTACCTGGAGGAATGCAACTCAGGCTTCTGGGTCTGTCACTAGACTTGTTGCAGGTTAGACCATGATGACAGGTACCTGGGATACAGGATGAATCCTTTCTCTTTCCTGAATGGCAGGTGTAGAGAAAGATAACCAACACAATATAAGATACAGAAGGTTCCATAGAGCTATGGAAGAGCAGTCCTTGACCTACCATCGTGATGGGATGAACTTAGAGAGCTAAAAAGTGAGGGCCTCAACAGAGAGGTGAGATGGGGAAAAGCATTGTAACAGAGGGAGACCCTGGCGGGGGACGGGGGGGATTGGACAGGAGGATGGGGAGCAGGAAGGAGGTGGTGCCATGAAGAGAAGAGATGGCAGCCACTAACATTTCTATTCCCTTCTCTTTAACTCACATTCTTTCAGATGGAAAAAGGAAGTAAATTAAGGGATGGTTTTAATAGTTTAAACATATACAGTATTGGGGCTGGAGAGATGGCTCAGCAGTTAAGAGCTGCTGCTCTTCCAGAGGTCCTGAGTTCAATTTCCAGCAACCACACGGTGACTCACAGCCATCTATAATGGGATCTGGTGTGTCTGAAGAGAGCTATAGTGTACTCATACACAGAAAATAAATAAATAAATCATACACACACACACACACACACACACACAATATTATCAGAGTTCTGTTTCTAATAGCAATGATATAAACAGAAGTGTCAACCTTCAAACAACATAAATATCCACCTACAGAGAAATGGTTGAATATGAGGCATCTATGTATATTAAGTAAGTAAGTGTGTGTGTGTGTGTGTGTGTGTGTGTATAGTATGTAATCCTTCAAAATAGAAAGAGCTCCAGATGTAAACACAGCAGCAAGTCTGAGAAATATTAAGTAGAAAACCTAGATCTCCAGGTGTGAAGACTCATGCCTGCAATACCAGTAATCAGAAGGCTGAGACAAAGATGGGTCAGTGATGGCTGAGACTTCGCCATGAGCAGGACTGTCTGCTTGTGTATACTTCTTGCCCTCTGAAGTTAAACTTTAGGTCAGATCCCTAAGACAGACCAGGGGGTGCTGTTAGGACTCCTATGGCTGCATTAAATAAGGTTTGCCCCTGTTTTTCATGCTTGTCTCTTGATGTCTCAGGGATACATTGTCAAGTCTAGCTTGTTAGGTCTACCAGAGCCCAGGCTTAGAGCTAAAAGCTGGAGCAACACAAACACATGCCCAGCATCAACTGGGAAGCACAGACTGATAATGATTTACTCCTCACATAAAAACATACCAACCACCTGAACCCTTAGGCAAGTATATGGAAAACATGGACATTTGAGTGTATCAAAACCATGCTTAAAAAACCAGGGCCAAAAACTCATCAAACTAGGGCTGGAGAGATGGATCATCAGTTAAGAGCACTGACTGTTCTTCCAGAGGTCCTGAGTTCAATTCCCAGCAACCACATGGTGGCTCACAACCATCTGTAATGGGATCTGATGCCCTCTTCTGGTGTGTCTGAAGACAGCAACAGTGTACTTATACATTAAAAAACAAAACAAAACAAAACAAAAAAACCAAAACTCATTGAACACACTAGACTAACAAAGGGTACAATAATACCCACCCTCTTCAGGATTCCTTCGAAGGACAGCTAACCCTGAGATGGCGAAGGCTCCACCCACTTTCCATCTGACCATCCCAGAGAACTCCTGACCGTTCTGGGGACTTCAGATTAGCCTGGTCTCTACTGCTAGGCACATACCGCTTGAATTGCTATCTATTAATCCATGGTCAATTCACCTATGCATAAACTCGGTCACATTGTCCTACCCCTTTAAGGGGACCCACAACTCAGCTCTCAATGCCTCTGGCAGCTTTCCAGCTGAGCTTATTAATGTGTTCTCTAACCACTTGCAGGGGCCCTCTCTGCACCAGCTCTGAACCTCTGCTTCCACAGACCTCTGTGAACTTTAATGCCTCCTCAGCCCTCCTTTTAAAAATAATAACTTTTTTCATTTTCGTTTATTTGTGCGTATCTGTGTAGGGTATACGCTACCTGTGTGCGAGTGCCCACGGAGACTAGAAGAAAGTATCAGATGCCCTGGAGCTGGAGCCATGGGTAGGAGTGAGATACCTGACATGGGTGCTAGAAACTGAACTCAAGTTCCCTGCAGGAACAGCAAGTGCTCGTAACCCTTAGAACATCTCTCTCACTTCCTGTTCAATCTTTTTGTTGCTATTCTGTGGCCTGTACTCTCTCTCTCTCTCTCTCTCTCTCTCTCTCTCTCTCTCTCTCACACACACACACACACACACACACATAAAAACTATATGAAGTGCAATGTTCAAGTGTAATGTATATTGTGAATATACTGCCATATGAGAAGAAATAAGTTAATATTAGCTATTAAGCTCAGGTTAAAAAAAAAAAAACAAATAACAAACAAAAACCCCTGTGACTGTCAATGCTCAGCTATTGAACAAAAGCAGGAGTCCTTGCTAAATTACAGCCAATAAAGTAGTTTGTGAATATATGATTATTCAATAAGTTCTGACATTTTGGAAAGACACAAATGTGTCAGTCTGTTTCTGTCATAGCGCTCATAAACTGAGACAGTCTCACGTCCTAATGCCTACGTCTGAGCTTTGCCATTGGACATACTTTGGAGGTCCCACAGCTGGATGGGTGGGCAAAGGGGGTCCGTCATCATTTTCACTAACTACTGTGTGACATTTAGCAGACTTTCAGTACTGGAACAGTTCAGTACTGGATCTGTACCTAAAGCCCCATGAATGGGAAGTAAGTTCACCATGGATGAGATTGGTCCTCAGTCTCTTTTACTTTATTTTGAGACGAGGTCTTACTGATTTGTTCTGGGAGGCCAAGCCTCCTGCCTAGGGTCAAAGGCCAACACAATCAAGCCTGGCTTAGCTAATTCCTATTTTGGATGTGGCATAAGCATAGGGTATTGTCAGTGTCTATGACTTAGTCACCAACAGATCACAGAAAGGTAACATATTACAGTCGTCTCAGAGATCTCAAAATATCTGCCTTCACCACTACTGCAGATTATGTCCCTTAACTAACAAAGGGACCTCATGAAACTGAGAAGATTCTGTAAGGCAAAAGACACTGTCATTTGGACAAAGCAGTAGCCTCCAGAATGGGGAAAGTTTGTTTTGTTTTGTTTTTTAACCAACTATGCAGCCAATAGAAGGCTAAAATCTAAACTATATAAAGAACTCAAAAAACTAGATATCAAGAAAACAAATGACCCAATTTAAAAATAGGGTGCAAATCTGTGGTGGGTTGAATTAAAATGGCCCCTGTAGGCTCATAGGTAATGGCACTATTAAGAGACGTGGCCATTACTAAACTGGCCCAACTTGAGATCCATCCCATGGGCAAGTACCAATACCTGACATTATTAATGACACTCTGTTATGCTTGCAGATAGGAGCCTAGCATAACTGTCCTCTGAGAGGTTATCCCCAGAAGCTGTCTGAAACAGATGCAGAGCCCTGAAGGGAATGGGAACTCCACTGAAAGACCAGTAGAATCAACCTGGACCACGGAGAGCTCCCAGAGACTTTAGCCACCAACTAAAGAACATACATGGGCTAGACTGAGAACCAGACCTCCTGCGTTTCAGTGTTCCTGTGGGTCTCTGGAAATTGGAGTGAGAGCTCTTCCTAAAGCCTAACTGTGGAATCCATTCCCCAACAGGGCTGCCTTGTCTAGCCTCAGTGGGAGAGGATACACCTAATCCTGCAGAGACTTGACTCTCCAGGGTCATGGGGGGAGGGGCATACCAAGGGGATCCCACCTTCTGAGAGGAGAACAGGAAGGGGAGGGGGTGGGGGGAAGGACTCTGTGAGAGGGGGACCAAGAGGGGGAGTAGCCTTTGGGATGTAAACAAACAAACAAACAAACAAACAAATTAGAGGAGTGGCCATGTTGGAGTAAGTGTGGCTTTGTTAGAGGAAGTATGTCACTAAAGGGTAGGCTCAAGCCAAGACTCAGTGACTCACAGTTAGAGGAAGACCTGCTTCCTGCCAATCAAAGATGTAGAGGGAGGGAGGGAGGGAGAAAAAACCTCTAGATGGGGTTAGAAGCTGTGTGTAATCTCAGTTTGGGAAAGCTGAGGCAGTACAATTCAAATTTGAAGCCAGTGAATGCTACTGAATGATACTATGTTTGGTAACAAACAAAAATATAAAAGGGGGCAAAGTGGGGTTTACCTCTGCCATTGTCTCTGTACACATTCGGAGGCTCAGCCTCCAGCTCACTGTACACTCCTAACCAAATAGGCTAAGGAAGACTCTATGTCTGTGTGAACACTGTCCTGCCTCAGTGTTAGGTGGCCCCACGTCGGCACATTTGCTTCAAGTTAATGGCATCAGAAAGGCCCAATACCCTGTGTAGCCAAAAGAAAAGAAGCGGGTGTCTGGAATTACAATCAGGCATTTTAGTTTGACTGCTATCAACTCTTCTTTCTTTCAGTTCAAGTGCAGCCAGCAAATGTTATGAAAATGAAAGGATAAATTCAAACCCTCTAAACAGCTAGTTTAACTTTCTGAGTGGATGTTAGGGAGGTACTTAACGTCTGCTCACAGTGTGGTTAGGAGTTAAGGTTTCTAATAAAGGCCAGGGCTTAGACAAAGCACAACAAACAGGTTTCATCCAGATCTGCTCCATTCACCAAAGTTCTGGGAGGGGCCGGCTTCTAAGCCAACTGCAGGCACTGGGAGGGAGAAAGGGCTGATTGCCTGCTGGTCTGTGCTATGGGAAAGGGGACATAGCTATGAACATGTCCCATTTATCCAGAGGCCAGCCACAACTGGTGCTGACAGCCACCTTTAGTAGACCCGGATAAAAATACACCCCAAACATTCCTTCCACGGGCCACGTGTGCCAAATACAGGAGGAAACTTCAGCCCCTCCCATTATTCTCTCATGTTTCGCTAACTTAGTGATTTAAACAGGTTAACCAAGAAGATAATTAATTAAACTTCTGTTTTTAAATCGATAACGAGGAGCACGAAGTGTAGCATAACATCTCCGTAAGGCTATCTGGGATGCTGAAAATATAGCACAGCTGATGAAAACGAATTTATCCCAGATAACTAATTTGATCAAAGGCTGTGTGATCTACATGCTTCCTGTTTCGACCTCATGACTTCTGCTCCGGACCACTTCTCGCAAATGTAGTGCTTACCTACGCATGCCTTTGAAGATGATTTGGGGGAGTGTGTATTGAGGAGGGGTAAGCATGCCTTACCCCTTGAGGGTGCTTACTGATCCTTCTGCCTATACGGAGCTATTTCTGAAGCATTCTCTTCCCAGCCACCAGGGAAGACTAGCTCTTCATCAGCCCTGTTTCGTGGCTGAGCACCTGAGGCTCTAGCTGACGTCAGAGAGCTGTGCCTTCTCTGCTCTTTTGCTTACAGTGTCGCTGGTCAGGGTTCTGCATGCCTATGTCATAGCCTCCTAAAGACAGGAGGTCTTTTCAAAGGAACAAGAAAAGAAACCAATATTCCTTTATGGATTAAAAGCCATAACTTACCTATCCACTGCTCCCCGGTGGCTGGGAGAGAAGTCGCATCTGCAGCTTTCTTATTTTTATTATTCGTTTCCACAGACGTGAAGGAATCTGTTTGGCTGCTTGTGCTTTGTCCTTGAGTCCGAACAATTTCACCCAACGTGCTTGTTTCCGTGTTTTAAAACGTGCTGTCTCTCTGTAGTACAAGATGGACTGCTTTCATGTTCCTCCGCCTTAGTCTAGCTTCTATGTCCACCTCACCAGACATCCTAGTTATAATGTCATGAAATCAATGAATCTTCTCATGTATTAAACACTGACTGACTGGGAGGGGTGGCCAATCGACACAAGTGAAAACATATGAGAGAAGAAGGGGTACAAGCTTGGGAGATTTTCTAAAACTAAACCGTTAAGATGGCAACACATTACACAAACTCACACTCCCTAATGGTCTTATAGCAGTGTTTGGAACCCCGGTCCCACTTTTCTCATCAGCTACTAGTAACCTTCTCTGATTTCTCTTGCCAGCGCTATAGTCCTGGGCTCTGGCTCCAGAAGTAGAATTTAGTTACTGCTTGTGTTGCTGGAACAAAATGCCTGACAAAGGCAACTTAAGGAAGTGTTTGTTTCGACTCACATCTCCAGGGTACAGTCCATATGACAGAGCAGGGTAAGCGTATGCACGTTCTGTATTATAAGAACTCATTTGCACTTTCTTGCGTGGGAAGGAATCTATGCAGAGACACTGTTGATGCTTTGTTTGCACTAAGTTAACCTCTAGTCTGGATCTCTTCAAAAGGATTGGCTCAAGAGGCCTTGATGTCTGCAAACCCTCCCCCAGCTCTGCAGAGGAACCAATATGGAGAAAAACACCAATACCAGTGACAAGATGGCCACCTGACCAGAGGGGAAAGACTGGACTTGGGACTGACTGATGGTCTTGTTTCTCCTTTCTGTGTAACCTGCTAGTTGAGGGGGAGATAAAAAACAGGTCTTCAGGAAGCTGGCCCATTGTCCTCCCACATTGCTGGCTCTCCGAATAAAATGCAGCTTAAGGATTCAATCCCTAGGTTTTGCTTCTGTAGTGGGAATCAGGGCCACTTATACATCATAGCAGGGAAGTCATAGCAGCAGAAGCCTGGGGTAGTCGGCCATGTTACATCCACAGTCAGAACTCTGTGGGTAGGGTGTGAGGGAAGAGCACTGATGCTCAGCTCACTTTCTAGCTTTATTTTTTTTATTTAAATTCATTTCTTAAAAGTAGAACTAGAGACCTCTTATTAAGAAAGAAAAGAAGCACTCCCCGGGGTGGAAGCAGGTTAGTGACTTCTAATCCTTTATGGGTTGATTGTATAGCAGCCCCTTCTTCTGCATTTGTTTATTACAGAGCCCACTCCTGCCTGCAATGCATATACACATACATGTACATGTACACGTACATGTATACGTACACATATACATATGTATATATAATAGCAGATGAGACAGTTTCCTGTCTCTGTCAACTGGCTTCTTTTACACATTAATTTTGATGCATCTTCTTCCAGTCCCTACTTTTCTGGTGTCTGTGGTCCCAGTGATCTTGTATGGGAATTACGGGATGAAGACCTTCTATTATGGAGATGAGGGGCATAGCCACACCCCAGTGGCCAGAGGACCCTCTTCCTCTGCTCTGCCTATCAGTTAAACAGGGGGGTGGGGTTCTTTGTGTTAGGAATTTCGACATCGCTGCATCCTCATAAGGAGTTTAGTTTGAAATTGTGGCGTATTCTAGAACATACACATTTTACAAGGTTAAAATACAAATTTTAAGAAATCGTGATTATGCCACCTCTTGGGCCAGAAAGGAAAGAACAAGGAAATCCATGGCCAGGCTTCTCCCAAGAGAGTATTCTTCCCAGCTTATTCTCCTGGGGGTGATCACTTGGGCTGCTGAGTTACAAAAACGTAACTCAGGTGTGGGGGAGATACAAACAAATCAAAGCAAAACACCAACTATCCAACAAACAGAATGCTTCAGGGGGAATCCAATGGTGGAACAGGTTAAAAAGAAGACAGCGTGGGGTTGCAACAGCAGAAGGAAGACAATGCAACTGAATCATAAAGTCAGGTACAGCTCCACAAGGTTAGTATGTTTACAGAGGAACTGACCTTTGCACCACACTCAGGTGGCCACGATCATCCTAACCAGCACGTAGTAGCCTACCCTCGGAGTTCAACAAGGAGTCCTTTAAGGTCTGAAGTACTGTCTGCCCTTTTCTTTTTAAAGTCTAGCCTACTTCTTTATGTTTTTGTATTATTACTAATCATCTTATTATTGGGCTACAATTCTTGCTGGAAATTAAAGACCCCATAGCTAGCAACAAACAAACAAACAACAACAACACCCAATCTATTAAAGTAAGTTGAAGCTTCTAAGGGTTATTCTTGTGGACTTAGAAGCCCCTGGGCTCCTTGAGTCCTCTGCCAGTGTGCCATCTTCTGGGACGGGTCAGCGCCTGGCTAACCATGAAGCTTCCCTCAGAGGCACTGGAGATAGTCTCCTCTTTGTAGAACATGTACTGCTACAGTCAGCCTCTTTTATAAAGGTAATGGAAACGGACATCTTGCTCTCATTCTAGATATTCAAGGGAACAGCCTCAGCTTTTCACACTCAGTATCATGCTGCCTGCTTGGGAAGTTTCCTACCTTTATTGTGTGAAGGTCTAATCCTGCTGGACCTAACTGGTTGAAGATTTTTCTGCTCATCATGAATTATAATGAATTTAATCAAATGCGTCCTGGCATCTATTGAGATGGTAATAGCAATTTTCTCCTTTATTTTACTGATGTGCAATGTGTTACACTTGCTGTATTGTGTATGCTGAAACATGTTTGCATCCCTGGGACAAATCTCACTGGGTCATATTATATGATCTTTTTGAAGCGGTACTGGATTTGCTTTGAATTCTTGAAAAATTTTTGCATCTTTATTCATGAGTGATGTTGATTTAGAGTTCCTCTCTTGTTGCTGTCTCCTTGTCTGGTTTTAATGTGAGGAAATGGGTTTCAGGACTGGATTAAGAGCACTTGCTGCTCTTCCAAAGGACCCAGTTCCTAGCACCCACATTAGGCACCTGTAATCTCAGTTCCAGGGAACCTAATAAACTCATGCCAGCAACACATACACACACATAAATAAGGATAAGTTAATCTTTTTTTAAGGAATAAGAAGAAGTTGGCCATATAGATTGAGTGTATGAAGACTGTTTCTTTTCCATTCATTTTATATATTTGGACTTATTTGAGAAGCCAGTCTTAGTTCATCTTTAATTTTTGACAGAACTCAGCAGTGAAGCTATTTAATTGCCTTTCCTTCCTGAGACCTCTCTGGGTGACTTTATAGCTCAGTTTCCATGGGTTACATGTGCCCAGGTCTACCCAATTCTCCTGAGTTTCCAGTTTGTTATTGCACAGATTTTCAAAATGATCCCACGCAATCCATTGAGTTTCTGGATAATGTGCTCTAATCTCTCTCATTGCTCTACGGGCTGGGTTTCCTCTGTCCCGGTCTCCTCCTCTTCCTATCTTATCTAAACCAACAAGGTACTTGTTGATTTTCTTTATCTTTTTAAAATCCCAGCTCTTCCTTTTGTTAATCTGTAGTGTTGCCTTGTTTTTAGCCCACTTTTCCCCTCAGACACGTTTTTGCTTTCCTTGTGCCTAATTCTGGATTTGCCTTGCTCCACTTTTCCAGTGCTGTGTGTTGCACCAGTTGATTGTTGAATTAAAATCTTGTTAAATGTAGGTGTGCATTCCGATCCATTTCTCTCTTGGCCTTCGTTTTTGTTCTTAGCTTGTGTGCAGTAGCTTTGACATCTTGTGTTTCCATTTCCATTTGTTTAAAGACAAATCTGAATTTCCCTTGAATTTTTCCCCGACTGAGTGATCCTCTGGAGCACGCTGCTAACCCAGTTTCTTTAATAAAGCTCATCTGCCTTATTCTAGCTTTACTTCACCATGGTTGGAGAAGACACACAATATAATTTCATTTAAAAATTCTTTGAAATATTTTCTTGTGTCCTATCACAGTTTATCTTAAAGAATCTTCCATGTGCTGATAAAACAAATTTGTATTCTGCTGCTGACGGGTGGGGTCCACTGCAAACACCTCTTACATCCATTTGGTATATAACACAGTTTAATCTAAATGTTACTTTGGTGATGTGTTTGGGACTGTGTGAATGAGCTGCCTGTTGATAAAAATGATTATTGAAGTCTCTAAATGTTATTTTATTAAGTGTATCTCCATTTACTAAAAATAACTGCTTTATATAATTGTGTGATCTGGAATTTCCTCTTCTCAAGTTGACCCCCTTATCATTTTATGGTGACCTTTCATTGTCTATTTATAACTCTGGACACATCTGTTTTATCTAAGTGTAACTCTTCTGCTCACTTTTGCTTTAGGTTTGTGTGAGACACTCCTTCCTTTTTCTTTATTTTTAGTCTGCTTTAGTCAATGAGACGTTTGAAGCAGCCAATCTCTAATTCTGTTTCTCCCTTTATTATTATTATTATTTGTTTGTTTGTTTTTTCTCCCATTATTTTTATTTTAGGTGGATTTCTCTTTCTTTCCTGTTTCATTTTTAGAATCATCTTTTTTTTTTTTAGAATCATCTTTTTTGGACTCACTTGAACGCTCTCTCTCTTGAGAGCTGGGACTACAGTTATGTGCCTCCCCCACACTGTCCTGAGTCTCCTTAAAGGAATGAAAACAATGCATCACAGTACAAAACAACAACAACAACAACAACAATCCCTCCATTCGGCAACTCCAAAATAGGTTTTGATTTGCTTCTTTGTTGTTTTCAGAGACAGAGTCACAGTGTGCATCCCTAGATGCCTGGGACTCTCCATGTAGAACATGCTGCCTTGGAGCTCACAGAGATCTGCCTGCCTCTTTCTACCCTGAGTGTATAACACAACTCCTTCCTACAGTCTAAGGTTTTTAAATGAAGGAATTAAACCTATTTACATAAAGTTGATATTGATAGATCAGGACTTACTCTGGTCATTAATTTTTTTTCTGGGCTGTTTTGTGTATTCTTTGATCAGATCTTCCTCTATTTTTGATTATCTTTGAGGCTTGATGGTTTTCTGTCTAGATAACACTTGACATATACGCTATACTTGGGAGTTCCATGCTTTTGTGTGATGTCGCAATTGTAATTATCTTTCTTTAACTCCTAAATGTAGTAGTCCCCAGTGGGCCAGTGGTAGTAATGGATTCTCCATTAGTTGTTTGTCTCCCTAAGACTTTATCCATCCATCATTTCTGAAGGATAGTGTTGATTAGTTTTCATGTCAACTTGACATAATCTCGAGCCATTTTGGAAGAAGGAATCTCATTTAAGAAAATGTCCCCATCAGATTCACCTGTGGACAAGCCTGTGATGTATTTTTTGATTGGTGATTGACATGGGAAGACTCAGCCCATTGTGATTGGGGCCATCCCTGCGCTGGTGGTCCTGAGTATGTGGGAGCAAGCCAGTAAGCAGTAATCCACTTGCTTCAACTCCTGCCTCTAGGTTCATGACCTGATTCAGTTACTGCTCTGACTTCTCTCAGTTATGGACTGTGATATGGAACTGTAAGCTGAAATAAATCCTTCTTTCCCAAGTTTGTTTGGTTACAGTGTTTCATTACAGCAATAGAATCCAGACTACAACAGAGAGTAGTTTTGAGAATGCCCACTAGCTGTGATATAGCTCCCTCAGACAGGGCATATTTACTTTAAGAAAAGTATACGATGCCTAAAATCTAAAGTCGGGTGCCCATCAGTTGAGCACCAACTACAAATTAGTATGCAACATAAGAGAACAATGTATGCACCCATCCATTTCCATAGATCACATAGACATGAAGGCCACTTGGCCAGGCTGGACAAGCACACACAGCTGCGAGAGCAGAGCGCTTTCTTCTACCTCTGTAGCTTTGGTTGGTAGAGTCTCAAATCTGCCGTGCAGCAGCCTGAATAATGCAATAGTGCATGTATGACAGGGGTGATGTGGACATAGATAAGGTGGTGAGGTTCAGGTTGGTGTCTTATTTAGGGTTTCATTGATGTGAGGAGATACCATGACCATGGCAACTCTTATAAGAAAAGCATTTCATTGGAGCTGGCTTACAGGACCAGAGGTAGTCCATTACCATCATGGCAGGAAGCTCAGTGGCATGTAGGCAGACATACTGCTGGAGAAGGAGCTGAGAGCTCTACATCTGGATTGGCAAGTACCAAGAAGAGAGACACTGAGCCTCAAAACTTATTCGCAGTGACATGCTTCCTCCAAAAAAGCCACACATTCACTCCCTGGTGACCAGGCACTCAAACACATAATCTATGGGGTCATTGCTATTCAAACAATCACATTCCATCCTGACCCCATACTCTTGTCCAACTTCCAAAGTCCTCATAGTCTATCATTCTCAACCCTAAATCTCGTCTGAGACTCCTGGCAACCTTTGCATTCTAATCCCCTACAAAATCAGAAAGCAAATTTGGTAGATCATATACTACTTCTAATGTACAAATGGCACAGGATACGCATTACCATTGTAAGAGGGTGGAAAGGGAGCAGAATGTGGGCATACCGGACCAAAGCAAAGCCAAAAACCATCTAGGCAAACTCCAAACTCTGTATCTCCAAGTCTGATATCAAAATGCTCTTCAGACTTCCAACTCCTCTCAGCTTTGTTGACTGCAAAGCTGTCAACTGTTGTTTCTTTCTCTTGGTTTCATTCCCTGCTAGCAGCTTTCCTCTGCAGGTATCCCAAAGTTCTGGCACCTTAGAGTCTCCAAGGCACTCCATGCCTCACCTTCACAGCTTCACATAATGGCCTCTCTAGGCCTCCTTGCATGGACACTCCTCACATATTTTGGCTTTAGTGGCTTTCCTTAGTTTAAGAGAGAGATTGCATAACATTTTCCCTTTTTTGTCTATTCTTGACTCTAAAGCCAGAATCATATGGCCAAAGCTCCCAAGTTCTGCTGCTTGCTGCAGCTGGAACATGGCCCGTGGGTTTCCTTCACTGCCTAAGCTTGGCTGTCCAGGAATTCACTTTGCACACAAAGCTGCTCTGCGCCCAAATACTGGATTTAAAAGTGTGCACCAGGGCTGGAGAGATGGCTCAGCGGTTAAGAGCACTGACTGCTCTTCCAGAGGTCCTGAGTTCAAATCCTAGCAACCACATGGTGGCTCACAACCATCTGTAATAAGATCTGATTCCCTCTTCTGTTGTGTCTGAAGATGGCTATAGTGTACTTACATATAATAAATAAATCTTAAAAAAAAATAAGTGTGCACCAACACACCTGGCCCTAAGCTTTACTTTAATTCCTTTTCATAAGTTGGAAGCTTGGCTGGGTGGGGTCTTGCTCTGAGGTCACCACCCCCTTTATTCCACATAGCATCAGCCTTTTCATTAATCTGTTCACACTTTCTGGTGCCCCTCTTCTTCTCATTTTGTATATTTCCTTGCTCAGCTTGCTTCTTTTCATCATAGATCTTCATAAAACTGGCCCCCAAGAACCACACCACACAGTCAACACTAGACTGTTTAGAAATCTTCTCTGCCAACACAATTAACCCAAAACTCTTCAACGTAGCCTCAGGAAGACTTTTTTGAACAAGAGCAAAAAAGTTACATTCTTCTGCAAAATATCACAAGAATGATCTTTAGGCTATGCACAAATATTCTTCTCCTTTGAAATCTCTTGAGCTGGACCCCCACAGTTCAAACCACCCTCAATACGACTGTCTTTCATGTTTCTACTAGGATGGCCCAATAAGTCATGCTTAAAAAGTCCAATCATTTTTCTAATCCAAAGTCCCATATTTCCCCAAGCAAAAACATGGTCCATCCTACCACAACAATACTGGAGTCCCTGGTTTGAATAGAAATGGCCCCCATAGACTCGTGTATTTATATGCCTGGTCACCAGGGAGAGGCAATATTAGGAGGTGTGGCCTCGTTGGAGTGGGTTTGGCCTTGCTGGAGGAAATGAGTCACTCGAGGTTGGGTTTTGAGGTTGTAAATGCTCAGATCAAGCTCAGGGTCTCTCTCTTCTTGCTGCCTGCTGATCTGGATTAAGAACTCTCAGGTCCTTCTCCAGCACAGTAGCTGCCTGCATGCTGCCATGTTTTCTGCCATAATGATAATGGACTAAACCTCTGAACTGTAAACCAGTTTAGTGTTTCTCTTATAAGAGTTTGCTGCGGCCATGGTATTTCTTCACAGTAATAAAGCCTTAAATAAGACAGTTGGAAAAGTAAGAGCTACTTCATAAACAGTCTTACGTGCATACAAAGAACTTAAGGTCACATCTTCAGAATAGTAGAATGTCACTTTCTGATTAAAATTTTCAATATTGCTTTCCCTGATTTGGGAGTAGAATTTTCTTTATTTTTCTTTTCTAGAATGACAACAATGTCACTTTATTGGTTTTCTTGTGGCACTGTGTTGTTGTAAAATTATAAAAATAAAATGCTGTCTTTTATTCCCCACTAGGTCCGGCACTGCAGTGCCCCAAGATATCTGCTAGATATCTTAATTTCAGTCAGCAAAGCATCTCACCCACTCAGCTCCATCCCATATCACATTGCCAAAGGCCTCTCTCTGAGCCTGGCAACAATCTCTCTACCCATCCAGTTCCCAAGGCAGGTTTCCATGCCAGAAGCACACATCCCAACTCTGTGGCAGCCCAGACCAGCTGCCACACACTCTCTTACACTTAAATCTGCGCCAGAAAGAACACACAACCCAATAACCTCTGATCCAATTGATAAGATATAATTGCCCACCTAAACACACAAGGCTCTGTATGCATCCATCCCTTAAGAACATTCATAACAAAGGTACAGCATGGACTCTTAACATCAGACTCCATGTTCTCTCTCAGCAGCTGCTCTGCTGTGCCTCCAGTCTTCCCGTCCTTTCCATCTCAGTCTCCTCCCCTTCCCTCAAACTTTTCTCCCGCCTATCCTTCCTTCTTGTCCAATGACAGGCCTCATTCTATCTTGTACCTGCCTTCACCTTATAACATCCTACAGCACTGGGAGGTCAAACCTGGGCTTTGCCTATGTTAGGCACTCTACCACTGAGCTACAGGCTCCTAGATCATGAGGTCATGACAAAGAAGACTGAAAGTAGGAAAGCCAACTTCAATCAGGTGTCATGTGCTGATGTCCTAAGCATAGGGAAAAGAGTGGACATAGAAGAAAAATAATGCAAGAACCTAAAATGAGTAGATTCATGTGTCAAGCCATCCGCTCAAAGTCCCTTTCATGGGTTGTCATTTTTACATCAACTTGCTTTGAGCTGTACCATTTGCCTTTTGAGCTGCAGGGCCTGAACACACAGGAGCCTCATTGTTAATAAGGACAGCGATTCTTCAGGATGGTTAATTTAGGGATCTCAAGTCCAATTAGTAAGTATGCTGGGTTTCGTTACAGGTACCAATTCTGATAGGAATGGCTGAGACGTGTGTTTTGAGTTTATTTTTGGACGAAGAGAAATAGGGAAGCAGAAGAAAGTGTTGTAATATTCACAAACCCAAGCTTCATCCAACACTAAAGTGTCATTTAAGGTAGCACAGGGACCACAGAGTTTCAAGAGACATCTGGTAAGCACCATTTTTTCTCTTCTGTTTTTGTGCATCAACAAAAAATACCCTGAGGCACCTCACTGACTCTGCTTGCCTTCCATGTGTGCACTGTGGTTTTAGCTTCTCCTGCTGTGGTAAAGTTTCCCTGTGCCGTGTCAACAGTGTCTTTCTGACAAAGTCTACAGATCACTTTCAATGATAGATCAAGTACAGAACATCTACAAAAAAATTGTTATTGGTTCTATATGGGTTCCTTACCTTGAAGTCAAGAGGATATAACTTATTGAGATGGGTGTCCTTCGTCAACCATGTGTCTTGGGTGTTCTCCATGAAAGTGGCATGTGGCATCTATTAGCAGCCTGGAATGGTTTGGATGAGAAATGTCCCCCATAGGCTCAAGGTATTTGATAGTAATGCTTTTGGGGGAGGAATTATAGCCTTGCTAAAGGAAGTGTAACCTCATCCCACGTCCAGATCACTTTCTCTCTGCTTCATGTTTACAGTTCACGTGATCTCTCAGCTTCCTAGTCCTGCCAGCACTTGCTGTTATGGATTTCCCCCTTGCCATGGTGGACTCTTATCTCTCTGAAACCCTAAGCCAAAATAAACTCTTTCTCCCAAAAGTTGCTTTGGGTCATGGTGTTTTATCACCACAACAGAAAAGTAACTAGTACACAACAGTATAGCAACCTTTCTGAGGAAAAAGAGATTGGAAAGATTCTGTCAAGAGTCTTTTAGTAATAGAGTGCCAGTTATATTTCACCAGCTGTAAGCAATAGAAGTCACCACAGGCAAAACGAAATATAGTAGGGAAGGAATGAGCAGGGAGGCGGGGGACCTGGGCCTGTGAAGCGGTAGTCATATGAGTAATAGGCTTTATGGCAGGGATCATCAGCATGTTCCAAAGACAAGAAACATTTCCACATGAGCACAGAAATGGTAGAAGTCTACAGAACCCAAGTGAATCATCAGAAGACTCAGAACAATGGCCACCTTGAGACTGAAGGTACACATACTCTGTATCTTGTGTGCCTTGGAGAAAAATTTTAAATGTGGATCCATTTGATCAAAAACTATAAATTTCAAAAAGGAAACTTGTTGAACCAAGCATGGGGGAAGACAGACACCTGACTACAGAGCAACAGAAGGCTTTACATATGCACAAGGCTGACCTGAGAAGTGCAGGGATTCCCACTGCTAAGAAACATCCAGAAAACCTTTGAAGGCTGAAAATCCAGATGGTCCTGCTGCATGAACCCTGGCCATTAATTATTTGTAAATCTCACATGCAGTTTCGTGCACTCTTCACTGAGTGATTAGGCAAGGTTCTCTAGAGGAACAGAATGGTTAGACTGTATAAACATTATAAAAGGGGATTTATTAGATTGGCGTAATGCTGTGGGCTGGGTAGTCCAACAATGACTGGCTGCATGCTGGAGACACTGAGAATCCGGTGCCTCTTAGTCTACAAAGCTTCACCAGCTCCAGTTTGGTGCCAAAGGCTTGGACAATCCCTGGAGAGTTACTGATACTCAGCCCACACTGAAAAGCTGAATCTTATGTCAGTGGGAGAGGGCAGTAGTCACGGCAAGAGACACACTTACTCTGGGAGAGGTGAAGTCAGGCTAGCAACATTCTTTGTTAACTCAGGCCTCTTTATATCTAGGCCATCTGTGAGAAGATCATCCAATCTAAGGACAGATCTTGTCCCTTCACTTAATCCTCCTTGGAAATTCCACACACACATCCAGAAGTTTGTCTCCTAAGAGGTTGCAGATCCTGTCAAGTTGTCCTCCATTGTCATAGTTCACAGTGTAAAGGAATCTCTGTCCTCATGCCAACTACATAATGTTCAACAAGCCAGAAAAGACTAAGTGGTCACAGTTAGGTAAAGTGCCCTTGTCCTGGATGTCTATAGGATGATAAGAGCAGGAATAAAAGCCATAAGGAAGCAGGCACAGCCAGAAGAGCTGACACTTAGCAGCACAGCACTAACAATCACCCACTAAGGGAAACCTGGGTTCTTTTGGTCAAGAGGATGAAGTCTCCAGCCTGGGTAAAGATCTAACATTGAATACTACCCAAAACATAAACAAACAAGCTAGTTCAGTCAGGCCAGCCAATCAGCTAGCCCAAGGACCACCTCAGGAAGGTAAGACCATCCCTGTGAAATCCGAAGACCATCTCACTCTAATCTATGCTAGAGAAATAGGCAGAATAATCATTCCTATCAATAAGGAGCTATACTTTTCCTCCCCAGAATTCATGCTCTGGAGCACAGTCCCAGAAGCCATCACTCCCTCTCTCTTCCATTTTCCTCCTCCAGGCAGCTGCTGAGATCTACAGCATGCCTACCTTGGGATATTCTTTTAAACTCTAATGAACTTGTCGTCTTTGAAGAAACTTTGGTTCTGCTTTACTTTTAAACTCTCCTGCCTCTTAATTCTTTAATCAAAGGAGAAACCAAAGGTCTATCATATACATACATACACGCACACACACACACACACACACACACACACACACACAAAACAGTCTGATGAAACTGAACATTTTTATTACTGTATATTAATTATACACTATAAAGGGTATCACGACTTTTCATAAGCCTACAATACACTTTAATAAGCTTTCACCCCATCACCATTTCTTGCCTTCTTCCCTCTCTTTTCTTACTCTCCAACCCCACAAACTCATTATTCTCCAAACTGCATGTTTACATAAAAAAAAAAAAAAAAAAAAGAAAAGAAAAAAAAGAAAGAAAGAAAAGGAAGGAAGGAAGGAAGGAAGGAAGGAAGGAAGCACATGAAATAAAACATGCACTGTTTGTACAGAAAGTACTTTTCCTTTCAGTTCCTGGAGCAGGAAGTGGGTGTTCAGATTAAACTACCAAGATCTCACACAATGAGGAGAACATAATTCTTTAGTGGGAAACTGAATGTTGGGATGGATTGGGATAGAAAAAAATAACAAACAAGCTTGTGCCAATATGCCAAGCTATTTTTTAAGTAATTGAGATGACAAACCTTCCAATTTCTATTTTCTTTTTAAAAAAATGTTTGTTTATTTATTTTATGTATGTGAGTACACTGTAGCTGTCTTCAGACACACCAGAAGAGGGTATCGGATCTCATTACAGATGGTTGTGAGCCACCATGTGGTTGCTGGGAATTGAACTCAGGACCTCTGGAAGAGCAGCAGCCAGTACTCTTAACTGCTGTGCCATCTCTCCTGCCCCCATCAAACTATGCTTGTATTTGATAATTATCCATTGGATTCCAAACATTAATGTCCCAAATTAGGGAATGTGTAGAGAAATGTTGAACAAGAATAATTTTCAATGACTAAATCCTGTAAGACAAGGGGAGAGAGGTGGGAATAATATCTCTAAAGAGAGTTCACATACTAAAAATAAACATGATGTTCTTATAACTAAAGGTGATGTGATAAGGTCATCAGGCCCTTACTCTGAGGATAGCCTTAATCTTTAAAAATCGGACTTGGAAAGACCAAACCCACAGAATGTCTGCTTCAGATTTGATATAACAACACATACTGTCTCTTATTTGCCAAACTGGTCCGTGTGACGAGCAGAACTGCACACAATTAGAGCACAGATATGCCCGCTAAATGAATGAATGAATTAATGAGTGAGTGAGTACATAAACAAATGTAATTTTAAAATGTTTAATGGTATTTATATACTGGCTTATGGGAAAGACAACTATTTTAGCCTCCCCCTTTGAGGTTTATATGACTTGTTTATTTTTGTTCAACTCTACCTTCCTCAGAGAGTTCATTTAGGACAGGATAAATTGTGGCTGAAAGTGGCACAAATAAACGTGAAAACCGGACAGTCATGTGACAAGAGAAATCTAGATTTAGAAATTCAACCTGGAGATTAAACTGCTGGAAATATTCTTAATGTATATTTTAGTGGTAAATTGTTGACATTCTTTCCATACTTCCTGACCTCAGCTATTCAATCTTCTCTGCTGTGGTTAAGGGAAAAAATTTCAGGAATAGATAACTTTAGAGAATTAGGGAGACTGTTCTTTGCCTGTGGTTAGGGGGAAAAAATGAGGAAATGGAGAGAAAGGCGAGGAGGGGAGAGGGAAGAAAGGAGAAGAATGAAGAGAGAAGGAGAAAGAAGACTGTGTTTCAGTTGCTTGGAATGAGCTGGTGAGAAGTCAAGGCTCAGGAGACTCCAGAAAGCCTCCATCTTCTCCTTTCGCTGGGCCAGGGGAACACAGATCTGTCGTCAAATAGCTCAGGCAAAATGGGCTTAGGCATTTTATATAAACGGTAACAAACAAAAGCAAACTGCATGAGTGGTGACCCATTTCTGGTCGTACTACAACGTTTCAAAACTAGTAAAATCATCTTCAGATACATCCTCAAAAAGACTTGTCTATCGGATTGTCACATTTATGGCCCCGATGAATTGCTCTCAACTATCAACGTTGTAAAATTGATGTATGGGCACTCAGAGTGTAGTTTTTCTATTTAGGCCCCAAACTTGATAAGACTACTTCCCTTATGCATGAGAACTTTGAAATTGAGAGCTTTGGGAACAGTGGACATCATGGTTGCTGGGGTGACAGTTTTACGGATCTCTTTTCTTTTCTTTTCCTTCTTTCTTTCTTTTTAAAAGAATCTCCTCTTTTGGTTCCTACCATGGCAGTAATCAGCTAAAAAGACTTTGCCTGGGCCAGGACCTCTAATAAAATTATGAAGGAATCATTTGAAGTGATCCCAGATGGAGAAACTGTGATTTTTAAAAACTGAAACCCTACAACTCTTCAGTAACATTTTGGTAAACTCATCAGGAAGCACACATTTGTGAGGCTGGGGACTGAGGAAACGCTGACAGCACTAATCCTGCAGAGACCTTGCTTCCCACCCTCCCACACCCCCACACCACCACCCCCGTGGAATCTAGAAAGAGAACCTCTTTCAGAGCCGAGACCTGCCTTCAGTGCCCACAGCCTTGTTCTGGGAAAGCCCTGCAGAAAACAATCATTTTAAATAGATCATGTTCAGTTTTATTAAAAACCAAAACAGCTGGGGCATTGATTTGCAGACTTTGTAATGGCATCGGTATGTCTGATCAGGCCAAGATATTAAAAAGATATTTAAGGAGATGTCAGTAAGCGCCTCCAGCCAAGCTCTGGCACACTCGGTGTCCTAGTGCCTCAAGTAATCGTCTTCCTTTATGTTCCTCTATGCAAAGAAGGGGGAGGGAACATTTACAGCATGATTTACTGTGACACGTCTATTATAATGAAAGCATGTGCCACTTGCCTGCACTCCTGGACAATCTGCCCCCTCCCAGATGCTCAGCCATATGTCCTAGGCTTGATGTGAGGAGGCATTATGTTGGTGGGAAGGGATTCTGGGATCTGAAATGCTTTAACAGAAATCCCAGAAAGCTCAGGGGCTGTTGACTCAGGTGAAGAAGGTGGCAGGAAGGTCTCTTCAATGGGAGGCTAGGTATTCTTAAAGATGCTTTCGCTCAAACCGTGGAATGGAGTGAGGTTGACTGTCTCATGGGGACACTATCCGTGCTGAGAATTTCTCAGGCTTAGTTTGTGGAGGTTTCCATCTGCCACCTAGGTTTAGTTTCCTGCCTTGCCATCCTCACTCCACCTCCAGTTGCTCTCCTGTCTCTGCTTGCCTGCTGCAGCCTACCTCTTGGTTATCAGAGCTTTGACCTACAAGCTTAGCCACACAGGTGACCCGGCTATGAGAAAGCAACGGCCGCTTGGCCGTTCACGTTTCTGGTCTCCTGCCTATTGCAAAACTAGTTTAACTGCCACTGCTCTTGGAATAAGCAACATTTATTGAACACCTACTATAGGGATGACAGCATAAGACACTATGAAAAGCAAGACAGAATCTGACATGTGGTGGGTCTTTGTCTTGAAAACTCTACAATCAAATTGGGATTTAGTAATTTCCTCTATGTCCTCATAAACATCAGTCAAGTTTCCTGAACTCTATATCCCTCAGTACCTCCATAGACCAAATTCTCTGCAGAATTGCTATGAAATAATGGGTATAAAATGCTCAGAAGGATATATAATAATAAGTACTACTAAATTGTGGCCAGTTATTTTGGCCCTTAGCAGGAGGGTAGAGAGTAACAAAAGTATTTATCTACCATATTTTATAATAAAAGTTTTAAATTCTTACCGTGTTATGGAAGGTGGGCATTACTGTTGTCCACTCATTTTTTAAATACAGGAATCCTCTGCCAAGTTAATAATTCACGTGATCTTTCCTCATTGACGGAGATTACTGTCGGTGCCAAAGCCACATAATGCCAAAACTCATGGTTTTATAAAGACAAGTGAAATCTTAAACAATGCTTTTGAGACACCAGAGTATATATGGAAAAACGAATGCCAGCAGATTTCCCAACTTGTGGGAAGCCTCAGCAGTAAAACTCCAATGCAGTGCTACCAACACCACAGCATCCTGCTCTTCCTGGCAGGAGGCCTGAAGGGGCAAGGAGGAGGGAGAAATTCCTGGAGCCCAAGAAGGATAGATGTAGGAAGAAGGCTGTCTGGCAGAAGCTGCCTGTAACTCTGGGAAAAGGGACATAGCCAAGTTGTCCATGGCCAGCCAGGAAAATTAATAGCCTATCTAAGCCACCCCCATGTCTCCTTGCAGGGACCCTGGAGCAAATAAGTTCTTTGCTACTGTCCTGGAGACCATACTTGTAGGCAGGAGAGAGTAGAGGAGCACGGGGTGGTCCGGAGGAGAACTGTAAGGAGACAAGGCAGCCTGGCAGCACCGACTTCGTACAGCAGAGCTAGGCCAGCTCAGGGTGGCTCCTGTTGTTTCCTTGACTTGGGTGGCTTGTGTCCAGCCAGTCTTCAGGACACCCACTAAAGGGAGAACTTCGCTGCTCCTGCTGCTGCTGCTGCTTCGCTGCTCCTGCTGCTGCTGCTGCTGCTGCTGCTTTGAGGCAAGGTCTCCCATGTATTCCAGGATGGCCTCAAACTCCTGACAATTCTTCACCATACCCAGCTAATGAAAACATTTTCTAATCTGTGCAGTTGTGCAACTGTGACTCCCTGAGAAGTCAACTGAGTGCTTTTGCCTAGAAAAAAAAAATCCCAAAACAACAACAATACAACAACAACAATACAAACCATCTACATTTTTTAAAAAGGAAGTTTGGGATTTTTTTTTTAAACCTCAACCTTTGTGGTTTCTGTCACTGGATGTTCTTATGTTCTTAACAGAGGAAAGGGGCCTGTTTGTTTACATTGCTATGCAACAGGAGGCATTGAGCAAATGGTTTCCCAGTTTTTATTATTTTAAACTTCACCCAGGAGAAAATTGGTCCAAGTTTAAAAAAAAAAAAAAGAGAGCAGGAAGAAAATCTAATGTTTTCAGAATTTTACATGTAATTTCAAGTAACAGACAACATTAATAAAATAGGAATGGGGGGGAAAACCTCTTACATTTCTCACTTTCAAGGTAAAATCCATATAAAGCCATATTTTTACTTAACCGGTTTATTTTACAGCCAACTTGTTATATTTCACATTAGCAAACTACTGGAAGTTGGAAATGTGTCCCTTGTAGCCAGATGTTAGCAGAAGGTTAAACGGCTGTAGAATTCTTTTCATCTTTCTTCCTAACCCCAACAACACATACCAAGTCCCCAACAGAAGCAGTCACGAGCAGATAAGGAAGACGGGAAGATGTCACCCATCTTCCCAAGCTCACACTTCTCCACATACACAAACTACTTTGTCTATAAAAACTTGAAAATCCCTCACTGAACTGTCTTCATTATGCCAGGAGACCTTCGGATGACATGCATGTCCGTGCTGACTCTATCAGATTGGCAGCGTTCATGCAGTTTCTGGACTTTCTGTTTGAGCTAGAAAGGAAAATGCACATGAGTGCCCCGAACGTGGTTAAATCTGGAAGCCAAGGGTGGGGAAAGGGAGCAAAGGTTAGGGAAAAATAATGCTCAGTAGCAACCAGCAAAACAAGTGTGTTCAGAGCAACAAGACAGCCATGCAAACAGGCATCGGCCTGGGCAAACTCATCGTTTAAAAACAGTGTCCTCCTGCTGTCTAATGCCAGGGCGTGGGAGAGGAGGGAATACAGCCACTAAAACGCCGTTACCCACAGACTGCCCGCATGTTCGCATTCATTTTCCTATCTCGTATACATTACTTGGAGATCAAAGCGAGCAGCAGCAAATATTGTCGCACTAAAACCCGAGTTACTCTAAGCATACAATTTTACGTGTTTATATATTTTCCCTGCTACTATGTGTTCTCAAAACGGCTGCTTGTTTTCATTAAGTATAAAACAGTTCATCCTGGAATGCAGTGTAATTTATTATAAAAACTGGATATGGCACTGTCTCTAGCTTTTTAATGTTTCTAATAATGTTTTGGAGAATGTCCTTAAAATCATCACCGTAACGTTGTCTATAGGATGAATTTATAAAAGTGGAATGAGTAGGTTGAAAGGCATTTAAGCTGGGCATGGTGTGACAACACTCAAGGTCAGCCAGATGAAAATGAAGGTTGTCATCTTTAACTCCAGCCCTCAGGAGGCAGGGGCAGGGGCAGAGGCAGGGGCAGGGGCAGGGGGGCAGGGGCAGGGGGCAGGGGCAGGGGGCAGGGGCAGGGGGCAGGGGCAGGGGGGGCAGGGGCAGGGGCAGGGGCAGGGGCAGAGACAAGTAGATCTCTAGGAGTTCAATGTCAGCCTGGTATACATAGATAGTTTCAGGATAGCCAAGGTTATGTAGTGAGACTCTGTCTCTAACAACATAAAATTAAATTAAAATTAAATAAAATAAAGGGAGGGGGTTGGGAAGAAGGGAAGGAGGAGGAAGGAAGGAAGGAAGGAAGGAAGGAAGGAAGGAAGGAAGGAAGGAAGGAAGGGTGAGCAAGCAGGAGATAAGAAAGAAAGCACCTAAAACCTAGAGCTCAAATCATCATCAGGAAAAGTTATTCCAAGCTTTGGCCTTCTGAGTGGCTTCTACAAACACCTATTTTAGGGCAGCGAATGGCTCAGAAAGTAAAGATGTTTGTTGTACAAGCCTGACTAACTGCGGCCCAGCCCTGGAACCCACATAAATGTGAAAGGGGAGATTCTACAAAGTTTCCCTCTGACCACGCCCATGCACATGTGTGTGCACACACATAGATACAACACACACACACAATATTAACACATTTTTTTAAAGGAAGGAAGGAAATAATTGTTTCATTTATAGCTGGCTGATCTTGAGGGTTGTCATCTTTAAAATTCTGAGTCTATTTGAGAAGTAGAAAATGGTACCTTCAGATTTTTAAACCGTTGTTCTCTGCTTAACAGTAACTCTGAATATTTATTTACCATGTAAACTAAGCTTTGAAGTAATTGATTTCCTTTTGCATAAACTAGTCCTTGAAAAGAGTCAAACTCTGTCATAAGAAGATCACCTTCCTAATATGACAAACTCCCCAGAACCCTTCATTTTTAACGATAATGCCAAGAAATTGATTCTTCATGCTGCGTTTTGTAATATAGTCACACCAATTTTCAGAAGATGACATATCCTGGAATTATAAGCACATATTTTGTCAAGAAACACTGGTCATTATCCAACCAGAGTGAGAAAGGAGCATCTCTGTCGCTCTGAGCCCACATGGGATGGGGCACAGGACCTAGAGACATTGAAACTGATTGGCAACCTGTCACTCACTCACTCCTCACATGCTAAGGACCCTGTTGGTCAAGTCTATAGATGTCTTATTGTAATGCCTTTAGTTGATATGGTGATTTGAATAAGAATGTTCCCCATAGGTTCATATATTTGAATGCTGACTCAGGGAATTGAATTGTTCAAAAGGATTAGAAGGATGAGGAGGTGTGGCCTTGTTGGGAGAAAGTATGTCATTGGGGTGGGCTTTGAGGTTTAAAAAGCCCAAGCCCAACCATTTTCTCTCTCAGCCTGAGGATATAACTCTCAGCTATTGTTCCAGTCCTGCATGACAACATGCTTGCACCATTCTGAAGCTGTAAGAGAGTTCTCAATTAAATGGTTATAAGAGTTGTCTTGGACATGATGTCCCTTCATAGCAACCAAATAGTGACGAAGAGTTTTATAAAGTAAAACACAATTATAAAAGAATCTAATTATATTAAAATATTATTATAAAACATTTATAAAAATCTTTGCTATCATGACATACATGTTCATTTATTAACATCAAAAGCTAGAAGCACACACCTAAACATATACATATATATATATATACACACACACGCATGTATATATATTACATATGAACTACCATCACATATACATCATATATACATATACATCATATATACATACACACATATATACATATATACATACATACATACACACACACACATATATATATATACTACCATCACTTAAAAGTGGTAATGAAGGTAAAGGTATTTCAACACACCTATGACATGTAATTACATCTATGATGTAATGTAGATTACTTTCTGTAACAAAGTCCAGGTGCTGATAGCATTGTTATGAGCATTGCCTGCCTTGTTTCAGTGAGCACTAATAAAAGATGCAATTGTGTTCTCACCTCGGAATGCCTGAGTTCCTTCCATGGACCCCTGGCTAAGAACTCAGTGGTCACTCAAAATGTTCAGAAGCTAGACGTTTGGAAAGACATTATCTCTACTTCCTCCCCACTACTAGAAATCTGACATTTTCTCTAGATTCTTTTTTCTTTCTTCTCTAATTACCACTATTCTGGGAAGTTGTTGGAATAGTGCATTGGGATTAGCCACAGTGGAAGATCTTAGGTAAAGGGCTGAACTCAGTCTGTTTAAAAAAATACTGTGCTTAATAAGGCTGCAGACTTGTGTGCTCTGCCCATGGCTGTCTTAAGCATCACTAACTACACTATGAGTTAACCCTTCATTCTTGGCACGGAAGCCCAGAGTTGAGGATACAGAGTTACACTAACCAGCTGTGTGACTAGAGAAGGCCTCTGATATTTCTAAGTCTTACATTTTCCTCCTAAAAAAATCACTTGGCAATGCACTGGTTCTAACAAATCCATGTTTGTGTAAGCGTGCAACATTGGAGGAAGCTGAGTGAAGGGCACAAAGAACTTCCAGACTATTTTTATGACTCTTTTGTAAGCCTAAAATTATTTCAAAATAGAATTATAAAAATTTTAAGCTTCCTTTTTACCATTAAAAATAATAGTAAGTTGGAAAAGAGTCTCCCTCCAGCTCTTACAATATCTGACTTTGAAACATGTTAACTCCCATGGTACTTTGGTGATGACTGGAGCTCTCCAGGACAATATTTGAGTATCCAGAACAAAAAGCCTTTCTGTTTTCTGAAGTTTCTGACTCATTCATCTCTGCCAGTTCTCCCTTTTCTGTTTTTCCTCTCCTTGTTCATTATATAAAATAAGTTTGCTCCTTTCCTGGAAGCCACAGAACCTGAACTCATGCTGATCCCGACAGAACGCAGAGCTCTTCCGACCTCCCATCGGCACACTATTCTCCCTCTGTCCCCGTGACAGGGTCCACTTCAGCAGTGTGCTCTGTAGCTCCTGACCCTCAGTAGGACAACTTACTTCTTATGCTTGTGGACTCCTGAAATCTAAAGCAAGGATTGCTTTCCATGTGTTGTACTAAAGAGTATCCTAATCTCTTACTTAGACAGAGACCACAGAGTAAATATTTCTTAAGGCTTTTTCTTCTTGATGGCTATACATTGTAAACATTTGACACTCTGCCCTATTGAAGTGGTTGAACCCAGATTAAAGGAGTGCCCTGAGCTTTGGGTGTCAAAGAGAACAGGAGTGCCAGCAAAATGGGTTTGCCTGGCTGGGACAGCATGGGCCCCTGGGTCTTAAGAACACTAACAAGGCTGAAGTGAGAGATTCAGAAGGAGCCTGCTCTTGGCAAGCCCAGGCAGGGCTCTCTTTGATGTGCAAGCTTGCTTGATCTTGCTTTGTGTGTCTGCCTTTGTCCTTGGCAGGCAGGAGGCAGTTCCTCTCCAACAGTGTGGTGCCCTTGAGTATTACTGCCATCCATTGCAGCAGGGATGTAGGTAGGAAGCTTCCAGGGGATGGAGGAGGTAGAGGAGGCCAGGGTTGTTTCTGAAGGGTGAGAAACAGATACTTAAGAAGAGCCCAGAACCAAGGAAGCTATGGCAGGCCTAGAACTTTCAACTCGGGTTCTTAGAGAATTTGACTGATTTTTATCTGATGTGGTAACGATTTGAATGGAATACACGGAAATCAGGAGCTAGATGATGAAAAATGGTTTCATTCGGTTAAAACGCAAAGAGATTTACAATTAACTACTACAGTTGTGTCAGGTTAGTCTCATTCAGACACTGGCTTCGAATATGGTGGTTTGAATGAGAAATTGTCTCAGCAGTCTTGGCTCATTTGAATACTTGGTCAGTTGTAGGTGGGAAGTTAGCCTGTAGTTTTCTAACTAAGATTAATCAGGGAAGTACCAGCCTATTGTGGGTGGTGCCAGCCCTGGGCTAGAGGTCCTGGGCTCTATAAGAAAGCAAACTGAGCAAGCCACGAGGAGCAAGCCAGTAAGCAGCACCACCCAAGGCCTCTGCATCAGCTCCTGTCCTCTAAGGTCCTGTCCTGTTTGAGTTCCTGTCCTTGTTTCCTTCGAAGACATACTGCTGTGCAAAAGTGTAAGTTGAGTAAACCCTTTAGTTCCCAACTTGCTTTTGCTCATAGTGTTTCATGCAGCAACAGGAACCCTAATGTGAGGCTTCTTAGTTTCAAAGGCCTCCCACAGTGACAGAGTTCTTCTAACAAGTCTTCTTCTCCTAAACTTTCCCAAATAGCTTCCCCCTTAACTGATGAGTCTAGATTGTGTTAAGTTGACACAAAAATAGCCAGAACAAAAATAACTGGAAGAAGTGCAGAAATACAAATGAAGAGATGGGAGGTCCTATGACTACTCAGTTTGGAGACTGTAATCCTGAAACTGTGAACCAGAGGTCAGGAAATGATAGCTCAGAGCTGGGAATGTGGTTCAGTTAGTTGAGTGTTTGCCTAACAGGCGCAAAGCTCTAAGTTCAATGCATAGCACCTCATAAATTAGACATGGCGTACATGTCTATAACCCCAGGACTGGATACATAGAGGCAGGAGGATCAAAGTCATCCTTGTCCATATACCAAGTTCGAGGATATCCTGGGTTAGAGTCTATCTCCAGGTAAGAAAGAATGAAAATGATAAACAGCCTCCAGACTCAGTTGCCCCATGCCATGAAGCCAGTCATTAAACAGTGGAGTGTGAAGTTTCTACAACAAAAACTTGCTTCTCAAAGCCTGCCTTTGCCACTGTACTATGAGCGGTCTCTGCTGTATTTCCCTTCCATATCTTATAGATGAATCTCATTTCCTGGACTTCATTTAAAACTTCTGTGGGAAAGGAGCTTGGAAACATAGCTGTTAGTCTTGCAGCCCCTGTGATGCTAGACGGTGAATGGGGGTAGAGAAGGACACTGACTGCTCCTCTCTCCTTCACTTTGAGCTCTCAGGAAAGGTCAACCCTTCTCACAGACAACTTTTCTACTGGTAATTCTCTGCTGTGCTTTTCTGTGTGTGTGTTACCCGGGATGGCCTCAAATCTATTTCAACCCATACTGTCCTTGAACTTGAAGGTCCTACTGCCTCTTCTCCCAATTGATGAGACTACAGTGGGATACTGCTATGCACAGATGAGCTGACGATTGTTTTCAGCCAATGAAAACACAGTGCATTCATTACATTTGAGCTCACTGTTAGGTACCTTGAACTAGGCAATGATAGAATGTTTCCTCCTTTTCAAAAATATATGACAGTCACTCTTTATCCATGGTTCCAGTTACCCATGGTTAGTTAATGTTCTAAAATACAAGACGGAGCGTTCTAGAGATAAATTTCCTTAACTTAAACAATTTAGGTTACAATATATTTACATTATATTGTTTATTATAGTTCCGTTTTTAGGATTTTAAAAATTCCATTCATTTAATTGTTCACTTATTTATGTGTGTGGAGGGCACCATTGCTATGGCATATGTGTGCAGTTCATAAAACGACTTTTGGGAACTGGTTCTCTCCTCTGCCATGTGGATCTCAGGGATTGATCAGGTTCTTAGGCACCCTTACCCACTGAGCCATCTCACCAGCCTGATATTTTTGGCTATTGTTGTTTATTATTATTTACGTTTACTACTAAGTATAATACTGAGTGTTTATTATTATAATATTTTATAAATTGAACTTTATTATAGATGTAGGTGTAAAAAAGAGCATAGTAACCATCTGGTGCCGTCTGCACTTTGGATGGCATCTCTCTTGAAACTATCATATGTTCAGTGTCTATAAGGCACTCAGTAATCCGTCCATCACTCCTTATTATCTGTCAAATAAGGTTTAAGAACCTTAATTCAAACCTGAAAGACTGTCCAGTCCCCAGCCTCAACTTATGCTGGCAGCAGTAACATCTTCCAGTTCTGCACTTGAGCTCTCGTGGGCCAGGGAGACCGTCTGGTTTCTATTCTTTTGCACATGGACCGGCCTCTCCTTTTAGCAACAGCATTTCTACACTGACACTGTTCTCCCCTCACCCCCTTCTCCCTCTCAAATGCTCTCCTCATCTCCATATGACAAGTGCTGCTGATCCTTTAGTGTCCAACCAAGTGTCATCCTGTAAAGAGTTCTTTTTCATACCTTACAGCTAAGAATTGCTGTTCCTCACTAAGAGCACCAGAGGCCAGAGCAGGGCCTATAGCTTGGTGGTAGAGTGATCGCTGGTCATATGCAAGGCCCAGGGTTCAATCCCAAGTTAAAAATTAAAACAAAGGGGTTGGGGATTTAGCTCAGCGGTAGAGCGCTTGCCTAGCGAGTGCAAGGCCCTGGGTTTGGTCCCCAGCTCCGAAAAAGAAAAAAAAAATTAAAACAAAAGAATACCAAGTGCTTACTCTATGTTGGTGGAAGCATTTAGAATGGTCTATTTTCCATTACAGTGCTTTGTCTTTATTTTTAAAAATGAATACCATTTCTTTTCTAGTAGAGCAGAGACTACTGTATTTCTCTCTTAGTGTCCTTATTCCTTAGCATCCATGGTTATTAAATTAGTCAACAGGCAACTGATACACAGTTTTTACTGTACGAAAATTTAAAATCTAATAGTGGGAATAAAATAAAAGCAAGCATGGTCCCTGCTCACTGACATGGCATCTATAATTCTTTGCCTGGGATTTCATTTTTCCTAGATAAGTCACACTTCCATTCTCAATTCTTTCATCTTTTGGAAACAGACCAGCATCTGTGGTCTTTGAACTTACCTTGCTCATCTTTCCCTCTCCATTGCTCTTGCAAGTTAAGTTTGCAATTAGAACCACATTACTTCATTTGTTACCAAAGCACAAATGAGACGAAAATGTCTCCTTATGTGATGGCAATAAAGCCAGTAAATTATGCTCCTGAGTTTCTAACAAAAACAATCAGTCAAAAACAATAGCTTAATTAGAAGTGAGAGAGAACACATTCACAAATAAACTTTCAAAAATTCTACATGAGAAAATAGGTTCACCAGTTCTTAAGTCCTCTAATTATAAAATAGGTCTTGGACTTTGCCCTGTCATCAAACCAAAGACTTTAAAATGTCATCAAACCAAAGACACACAAGAGCAGGATCACCAAACGACAGCTGTTTGCCGATGAGTGGCTTTACTCCTTTGTAAGACAACAGTGCCTACCTGTGCTCCCATTCCCTTTCTCAGAAGTTTCATTTGTCTCTCTTTCTCTCCCTGAAACACGTTCTACATTCGTCAAGGGGAGGTACATGGTTTCTTTCCCATCAGCCTTCATTCTCTAGGGTTCTGTCTACTTTCTTACTATTCTTGTCTTTGAGCAGTACATTTTCAAACATGTAATATCTTGATTGCAAGCAATCATTACTGATTATGACATGAAGTGCTATGTTATTAATGTCATTGTGCAAATCTATCCCCCAAATATGGCCTACCATCTTCCTTGTTCAATAAAAGTGTTTGTTTGTTTTCGTATAATTAAACCTAGGTCTGTTATATAAAAACACACATGCTCTGCTCTCTGATACTTGTACATATATTGTCAGTTTGGGGAACAGGGGGGTATCCTTTGGCAATGGATGGCAATTACTGCAGAGGCTCATAACTAGTCAGGGTTGGAAGCAGAGCCCTGAGTGAAACATCTCCAGCACCCTCTTCAAGGCTCAGAGAATATTTCTGAAGAGGAAGTAGAAATGTCAGACAGAGGAGGGGGTGGAGTGATGTGGAACCCTATTTTCTGGATCTGGCATAGCCACTGCACTCTCAAACTTATAGCACCTGTGTTTACCTGAACAAGGCCTGCACGAGGTTAGGTCCCTCAAGATTGCACTTAGAGAGAGATGGCTCTCAAGGCCTCACATCCGAGGATTTATAACACAGCTGATGATTGCTGGGAGAGGGAATGAGACTTCCTTCAGTGGTGTAGCCACTGGCCAGTGCCCAGGCTCCTGGGGATAACCTTTCATCCATACCCTGTAAGTTACCCTAATTAATTCATTGTGTTACACACACACACACACACACACACACACACACACACACACACACACACACTCATGTGCGCCATGGAAGTATAAGAAGGAATAGAAAGGAAGAGAAAAGGGATAACCAGGAGTGGGAGGAGGATTATAGACGACTAGTCAGGGGAGTGTGAACGTGGTCAAAATACAGTACATACATGTTTGAAACTTTCATAATGAAATCCACTACTATGTGTAATTGATGCTTGTTAGTTAGAAACTAAAAAAGAGAGATAACATACTCTGAAATGAACTGGGCGTGGTGGCACATGACCATAATTCAATACTTGGGAGGGAAAGCAAGATCCTTGGCCATTCAGTGACGGTAAGTTTAAGGCCAGCCTAGGAGTTGTAGCTCTTGGAGATGAAGCTAGGAAGATGAGAAAAAGACCAGGAGCTGTGGTGGTTACATGGTTTTGTGTCAACTGGACACATGGTAGAATCATCTGGGAAGAAGGAACTTTGAGAAAAACACCTCCATGAGTCTAGCCTATAGGCAAGTCTTTGGGGCATTTTCTTGATTCCTGATCGATGTGGGAGGGCCCAGCCCACTGTGAGTGGTGTCATCCTCGGTAGATGAGACCAAGCCAGTAAGCAGCACTCCAATACAGTCTCTGCTTCTGTTTCTGCTTCTAGGTTCCTACCTCCAGTTCTTCCTCGGTTTCCCTCGGTGGACTGTGACCTATTTTCAGCCGCTGTTTTATTCACAGCAACAGAACCCCTAGCTAATACAGGAGCTCAGAGTCACCTTTGATTGTATAACAAGTTCAGAGCCAGCATGTGCTACATGAGTCCCTAGAGAGAAGGTGGGAGAGGGGAACAGGATCTGGAGATACAAAGGGAAAAGTCCCACAGACAGAAGTAAAACCACCTAGATAAGGTTGGTTGACCTATTGTCATTGAAAATAGACTCTAGAGCAATATTAGACAAAGTAATAACTTCTTCAGCTTATCTCAACCAGCAGCTAGCAGTCACTCTCAGACATACATCTGGTTATGCTCCTGCATTTTAATGAGGATCCCTTAACCCTACTCCCTCACTGGTTGGCTACCAACATGGACTTCTGTTGGGAGCAGCAACAAGGCTTTTGCAGTCTAGGTAGGTTTGTGCTAGAGATTACAGCTTTTAAGTCCCCATGGCTGTGTTGTTATGCAAAGTCCAGCTGTAAGAAGTATGCTTACAGAATTGTGATTCAAGGACATCGCTGTCCTTACATTCAAGAGGCAGGCTAAACATAACCCTTGAATTACAGCAGATCATATCAGCACTGTGCACCTGAATATATTACCTAAATTATATTGCCTTGGTTCCTTGAAGACCTCCTTTGTGCAGATTTGTGCCTTAGCCTGAGGCATCAGCCTAGAGAAGAAAAAAACATGAAGTTCCACATCATGTGATGGAATTTTCCACCATAGGTCCAGCAGGCTAGATCTGGATAGTAATAATCTGGCGTCATGACCTAGAGCAGTGGTTCTCAACCTTCCTAATGCTGTGACACTTAATAACATTCCGCATGTTGTGGTGACCCTCAACCATAAAATTATTTTTGCTGATACTTCATAACTATAATTTTGCTACTGTTATGAACTGTGATGTAAATATCTGTGTTTTCCAATGGTCTCAGGTGGCCCCTGTTAAAGGGTCATTTGCAACCCAAAGGAGTCATGACCCACAGGTTCAAGAACACTGATCTAGACTATTACACAGTAACTTCTGTCCCAGAACACTCGGGAATGTTACAAAATATGAAAACTCTATGTCTTGTGTAAAAAATACTAAGCCCGAAGCATTTCCCCAAACCATCGTTTCCCCAGTTCCTTTTTTTCTCTTTCAATGATTTATTATAAGGATTAACTACTGCCTGTAAGGTTAATGGTGAGGTATGTGACACATTGCTGGCAGCTACTCTATGAGGAACACAGAATCTCTCAGATATACGCTAATAACCTTTTATCATTTTTATCATTGTTTGTTTTTTTAATAGCATTTTATTTACATTTTAAATGTTACCCCCTTTCCTGGTTTCCCCTCCAGAAACCAGCTATCACACTCCCCCACCCCTGCGCTTCTATGAGGGTGCTCCCCCACCCACCCACCCACTCCCACCTCCCCACCCTGACATTCCCCTACACTGGAGCAAAGGGCCTCTCCTCCCATTGGTGCCCGACAAGGCCCTCCTCTGTTACATATGCAGATGGAGCCATAGGTCCCTGTGTTCTCTTGGGATGGTGGTTTAGCCCCCTGGGAGCTCTGGAGGGTCTGGTTGGTTGATATTGTTCTTCTTATGGGGTTTTAAAGGCCCCGAAGATGAGCATTTACTTCCTCCGACGATTATAGCCGGTGGTATTCACATGATCCCAGCCTGGCCATCATGTAAAGGAGGAAATCCACAAGAGCATTTCTAGGATGGCAATTGCTTAGAGGTAGAAAGATGGAGAAAGCACTGGGCTGTTTTTCCCCTCTGCCCTTAGAATCCGCAGTGGCCACTGACACTGAGTGGACACCAATACCCAAAACAGCAGTGGATAGGAAAGGCCTGTCTCTGAGCAAGTGCTCCCCTCCATCTAGGCTTCTGCTCACATGGGAAACAGCCACAGATTTGTGTGAGTAACTCTTGGGTGGGCTTCCTGTCCATTTTAGCTTACCTCAGTCTAACCACTAAAATCAGATTCCTTTTTATTTTACAGTTTAAGTCTTACCAGTTTGAATGTTATTGATTTTTTTATTTTAATGCCAATCCAATTCACTCATTTTTGTGTTATATTCATTTTAAAAAATTTAAATTACAGTGGTGTGTGTGTGTGTGTGTGTGTGTGTGTGTGTGTGTGTGTGTAAGTCAGAGGACAAATTGCAGAAGGAATTGGTTCTTTCCATTGACCCTGTGGGATAGGACCCCCAGGTTAGCGCTCAGCTCCTCAGTCTTCCCACTGAACCATCCCGAAGGCCCATTATATGCACTTTAATTTTCTAGATCATGACAATATGAATATAAACAAAAGAATTCTGTTGAAAAGCTGACAATGTTGTCTTCTCGAAGGTTTCAGAAAAAGGGGGACTTCTGTCCCTATCTTGCTGTCTAACTTCAATAATGCCAATAATCCGTAATGGCCTAGGAAAAATAACATCTCTGTTAAACTCAGCCCTCATTTTAAGATTTTCAAATAAGGGGACCCACAGCTAGACTTCAAGAGTCCATGAACCTTCTGGCAAAGGAAAAATTTTGTTTGTTCACACAGACAAAAACTGAGGTTTTGGGGGCCTATAGGTCTAAAGTTTACATAAGTTTCAGCCGGTCTATTATACCAAAAGAGCAGTGTAATGAAAAAGTAGTGGACTGTGTGACATCTACCATTTCAAGCCCTTCTTTACCTTACATCGCCACTGTGGCTCACTGGGGGTTTTGCTTTTCTGTCAAAATGCCGATACATGAGTATTCCGGGAATGCACCCTCAATAAATGTTGGTTGGCTTGTATTTAAATGTTGGGTGATGTATTTAATTATTTATACGGCATTCGGTGCATATGGCATTTGGTGTCTATTGGAATGCCAGTCCCCAGTTGCTCATTCGAGAGGTTCTGAATCCATTGCAGTTCCCCACTGGGCTTAGTGAGCTGCAGACACACAAATCAAGTCAGAGGGAGGGAGGAGGGAACCAGCCCCATCCAGCATTATGTATTTTTCATGAGAGGTAGATCATTAGCAGCCGTCACAGTGGTGAGTTCTTGCTCTGATGTGTCTTCCTTTCCCTGGTGCCCCGGTATTTTCTTCCTCTTCTCCTGCGTACCCCTCTGTTTGACATTCCGGTTTTATCAGTTCCCTTTCTCACTAATATACTTTAACAGTTTCAACATGATGTGTGCCGCTGAACAGTTTCTTATGTGCTTGGGTCTCTGTCCCCTTTTATCACCTGGCATTGCTCTCTTCCCCAGCTGATGTATGCCTCGCTGTCACATTACATTTGATACATGGCACATATTTTCACAGATTTATGATTTCAATTCCTAATGCATAAGACGACAGGCTCATATCCTGTTTTACCACAGTGTGTTGATTCTCCCCAAAGATTTAGTTTTACTGTCCATTGGAATCCCTGTCATTTCTTTTCATGCCTGCGAATACAAACCAAATAATTTACTTGGACCAGTTCTCTGTCATGTCATGTGAATTCTGTGGCACTTTCCTCCCAAATGATGGAATGGAAATGATTCATCCACCCATCTCATTCCTCAACTCAGCTTTCTCGCCTCTGGTTAAAATTAGGAAGAGGTTTAAATACAACGGAGATTTTTGACGATGTGTGTAATGAGAGAGACATGCATACAAGGATGTCAGCAAGAGTTGTTCTATAAAAAGCACCTAAATAAATTATAATTTTCACTACAATTTAATTTCATACAGAGAGTAAACATCTGGAAGTTGTCTTGGTAATCAGTTTGAATTTTTATGGTCAATCAGAGGCCTACAGGATGTCGGAGAGTTTAGAGAGAGCAGTTGTAATGTTCTACACGCTGTTCTTTGTTTCGATCATCTTTAAGAAATCTTAGAAGTCAAGGCAGTCATGAAATGGGAAAATTCCCACTTTATATCTTTACATATCTCTCTCCAGGGACAGCAGCATGGTTGGAGAATGGAATCTAGTATTGTAGGGGGCTTTTGCTTTGCTTTGTTTTGTTTAAAAAAAAACTATTTTATTTGTGAAAGTTAAGAAGCAGTAAGGGTCTTAAGTTGGGCAGGTAACTGGGAAAACAATAAAACTCAAAAACTACCCAAGCATGAAATTCACTTGAACCAGGAATGCTTTGAACAGTAAGTTCTCCGTGAGCATAGACTGTGGATGATGACATCTCAAAAGTGCTTTTTAAATTACAGCCCATAATAGGAAACTTGATCATACAAAATTAGCCAAACCAACCTCTTACTGTCTTAAAATAACAACTTAAACCTCTACCCAATAGGACCTAAATAGCAGCCTGCATCTCACCCCCATAATAGCTTGGCTTGAGCCCAAGAACTAATACATACATGACACTCAGAACTGCATTCCAAATAAATAAAAAAGGAAGTGGCATTCACTGTCTCCAGAGAGCTCTCACAGAACAGTAAGCCTCTAGGTTGAGGTTGGCACTTAACTGTGCTCCAGGGTGAGAAGTGTTGAGTGACCACACCCTTCCCTGGGATCCAGGCTCTCAGTTGCAGCCTCAGCAGATGCTTCCCAAGTGCTTTGTTCTGTCTTCCATTCTGAGAGGAACTAGCAGTCTTTGTTCTGAAAGCTGAAGGAAGATTCACAGGGCTGAACTGCTGAGACTGGAAAAATCACCACAAGAGAAATACAAGTTGTTTTATTTAGGTATTTAGATTGGTTTTGTTCTTGTTGTTGTTAGTTTGTTTCAGTTCATGGATGAATCAAATAGATAAAATAAAAAAAAATACTGGAGGTAGGAGATTAGTAAGAGCCCCATTAAAGGAGTGGGGGAGAACTATGTTCTAGTGTCTTTGGTACAGGAAGACCCTCTGTAGGTTACCAAAAAGAAAGAGAGAAGTACGAACCCAGTCACATCCTTTGACCTACAATTTGCCTTGCATTCCATATATGGCAGGGCAATGGCAGTCTAGAACTTGTGGGGGTAGTCATCCAACATCTGATTTTACTTAAGGCCAGTTCTGTGAAGTGGAACCTGAATCTGACACAGCTTGACTAACCAAGAACCAGAGACTAGATGCTCTAGAGATCTAGTTTAAAACCAAACACTAGTAAGGGAGAGAGAGAGAGAGAGAGAGAGAGAGAGATTCATAGATACATAACTTATCCAACCATCAGAGAAACTTCCTTCAGCAACAGATGGGAACAGATATAGAAACCAATAGCCAGACATTATGCACAGAGAGATTCTAAAACAGAGGTATCCACAAAATCCCTCCTCTCAAAGTTCAGGGAATCTTGTGGAACAAGAAGAAGAAGGAGGAGGAGGTGGTGGTGGTGGAAGAGGAGTGGGGGGGAGGGAGGGGCGGAGGGGAGGGGGAGGGGGAGGAGGAGGAGTTGAAGCGAAAAAAGAAAAAAAAAAAAAAAGAAAAAAAAAAAAAAAAAAAAAAAAGAAAAAAGCCCAACAACGGAGGAGGAGGAGGAGGAAGAAGAGGAGGAGGAGGAGGAGGAGGAGGAGGAGGAGGAGGAGGAGGAGGAGGAGGAGGAGGAGGAAGAAGAAGAAGAAGAAGAAGAAGAAGAAGAAGAAGAAGAAGAAGAAGAAGAAGAAGAAGAAGAAGAAGAAGAAGAAGAAGAAGAAAGGCCTGTAAGAATCAGAGTCAGAGAGGATGGAGGACACCAGGAGATCAAGGCTCTCTGAATCAACTAAGCAAGGCACATGTGAGCACAGCGACTGCTGCAGTAAGCACAGGGTCTACACAGTCTGAACCATGTTCTCTGTGCATGTATTGTAGCTTTAGCTTAGGACTTTCATGGGAATCCTGACTATGAACGAGTGGATCTCTGGCTCTTGGGCCTGCTGTTGAGGTTCTTTGTCTTCTACTGGGGTGCCTGGTTCAACCTTGATGTGATGTTTTTGGGTTTTATCTTATTATATTTTATTTTGTCATGTTTGGTTTTTATCTCTTCTTAAAAGGAATGAGGAGGAGGAGGAGGAGAAGGGGGAAGAAAAGGAGGAGGAGGAAGGGGAGAGAGAGAGAGAGAGAAAGAGAGAGAGAGAGAACAATTGAAAGAAAAATAATGCAAGTTCCCGGGGGAAAGGCCATAGCAAGGTTAAATCAGATTGTTGTGGGCCTGGGAAACATTCACCTCCATGGTATCTTCACACACAGCATATTTTTAAAATTAGATCTTACAAATGCATTGGAATGACTGAATATATGAATTAAAACACTTTCACATTGAAAGTCCATCTCTTGGCTTCTGTCTGACTTCAGTTTCAAAAGAAATGGGCCTGGGCATGAGAGGGTATACCTATAGTCTCAGCACTCTGGCAGCCTGAGGCAAGAGGAGCTTGAGTCCCAAGACATATATAGTGAGACAGCATGCTCAGGTAACTATATAGTGAGACAGCGCCAAAACTTTTTTCAAGTGCTCTCCTGTTGCGAGGCCAAAGCAGTGTCTCTTGCTGAAAGGGAAAGGAAGGGACAAAGGATGCAATACCAGAAATAAGGAGCAGGGTTCATCAGCAATAGAAAAATTCAGTATACACGTTGGTGTATTTCCATAATCCAGTATTATATGTGTTAAGTTGTTTATAACTATGTCAGCTAAGCTTTATCTCTTTGTCCCTCATCCCACGCTCAACATTTATCAATGTGTGGCCCCCATAGCTCCAGTTCCCTCTGATCTATGTACCCACTGTTACCAGAAACAGGCTTCTAGACTGCCTAATAAGGGAAGAAGAGATCACAGCACTGGATATATAATTTTCTTTGCCAGCCCCTCCTTAGGATACAGTTCATTTGTGTAGTTATTCAGGAAGTACTTACTGGGAGCCTCCAAACAAGATTACAGGATCAGAGGTCTCAATATGAAGCTGGGCAGGCAAGAGAGATGGCTCATCCACTGAAGGCTAGGCTCACAACTAAAAATATAAGAAGACAGGCAAGGTAGATTGAACTCTGCACATCATGGAAGTTTACAGGTTAGGAGGTCACTGGTGTTGAATAATGGATAAGACATGCCTATTAGAAAGTTTGGATCCAGCCAACAGCCACTGATGTGTTTTTGAAGCAATTAGGGCCTGATCCAATTAGCGCCTGATCTTGGATGAGGGAAGCAGCTAAACACAAGAAAAGTAAGAGAAAAGAAAGCATAGTGTTCCTAGTTCTCTTTGTGTTCCCAGAATTCTATGCACCTTACTTAATTACTAAGCACATTTCGAATATCCTTTTGTAGACAGCCTCAACTGTTCTCCCAGTGCCAAAACCTCATGCAAAGCATTATTGTTATTATTTATCTACATTTTTATATACTGCCTTAGTCTATAATACCCCTACTGAGAAAAAGTGAGAGAACCAAAAATGGGGAGTGGGGAGGGAGATGTCAAGTCACCCAACTCATTGTAGAAATTAAAAAATATCTAACATCTTTACAGATGAGGAAACAAATACCCCCAAAGTTTAAAGCTGTTGCCTATTTGCTCCTTATAGTTTCGGAGTCCTGTAATTCCAGCATTCAGAGGGACAGACAGGAAGATCTCAAATTCAAGGCCAATCTAGGCCATAGGATAAGTTTGAGGTGAGTTTGTCTTACATGGTGATAGACTGTCTCAAAAATCAGAACACAGACAATGACCCCAAAATATTCACTTTTGCCTAAGTTCAGCCAGTTGCCAACTGAATTTCATCTGGAAGCCATAGAAAGCTAGAATGGTTACCGTGAAAGTCAGCTCCATTACAAGGAAAGAGCTGAGGGGCAATGTGGATATTCTAAGTCATAGGTTTTTCTTTAGATCTCTGTGGCTTTGTCCAGGCTGTGATTCTGAAAACACAGAACAGAGTGATTCTTTATGCAACACAGTATTTTACATAAATTTAGACCTTTACATTCAAGACTCTAAAGATTATATGTACCTAAGTACAAAAATACAAACCCTTTTCCTGAAGTTTGATAGCTTTTAAAGACCTGTATATCCCAATAAGAACCCAAGACTGTGCTTATCGGTATCATTTGAATTTGCTTTTTAGAAAATGAATGTAGCTGGAGAGGCAGTTCGGTAGGAAAGATCACTTGCTCCCAAACAGTAAGGCCCAGAATTCAAATCACAGCATATACATAACACACAGGGCATCCTGCAAGCTCTGAAAAGCAAAAGACAGGAGTACCTCGGCTTGCTGGATTTGAGCCGAGCTGAGATTTGAGCCCTGGCTTCAGAGAAAGACCCCACCTCGAAGAAATAGATGGAGAGTAATAAAGGAGCAAACACAATGCCCCCTTCTATCCTCTGCATGTGCACAACCTAGCATGCACATATGTGTGCTTACATAGGTACATACATACTCATTGCACGCCATATATCCACATGTGCTTGTGTGCGTGCCTGCGCGCGCGCGCGCGCGCGCACGCACACACACACACACACACACACACACACAAAGAAAAATAAATGTTTTTTAAATAGAAGACAAAATGAATGTGGTATTATATTCAACCCTTTTTCCAGAAAAGCAGCTTCAGTGAGTTATGCTGAATACTGTGAAAGAATCATGCGGCTTCTCAAAACCCCATGAGCCAAAGTTGTTAATGCTACAAAAATTAGCCTTGAAAAAGTATCTGATGCACAGATGCTTCTAATTAGCATGCAAAAGGCATGTGAAACATCTCTCGTCGGTACCAGCAAACATTTGTCAGGCCGGTCATATGGATGGTGCATAGAGATACAAAGGCATTAAAGGTCCTGGGCATATACCCAAAAGATGCCCCAACATATAAAAAGACACGTGCTCCACTATGTTCATCAAGCCTTATTTATAATAGCCAGAAGCTGGAAAGAACCCAGATGCCCTTCAACAGAGGAATGGATACAGAAAATGTGGTACATCTACACAATGGAATATTACTCAGCTATCAAAACAATGACTTTTGTGAAATTCAGAGGCAAATGGTTGAACTGGAAACTATCATCCTGAGTGAGCTAACCCAATCACAGAAAGACATACATGGTATGTACTCATTGATTGGTGGCTATTAGCCCAAATGCTTGAATTACCCTAGATGCCTAGAACAAATGAAACTCAAGACGGATGATCAAAATGTGAATGCAGATCGCTCATGAGAGACACAGCCAGAATACAGCAAATACAGAGGCGTATGCCAGCAGGAAACCACTGAACTGAGAACAGGACCCCTGTTGAAGGAATCAGAGTAAGAACTGGAAGAGCTTGAAGGAGACCCCATATGTACAGCAATGCCAACCAACCAGAGTTTCCAGGGACTAAGCCACTACCCAAAGACTATACATGGACTGACCCTGGACTCTGACCTCATAGGTAGCAATGAATATCCTAGTAAGGGCACGAGGGGAGGGGGAAGCCCGGGGCCCGGCAAAGACGGAACCCCGAGGGGAAGGGGGGGGGGGGGGGGGGGGGAGGGGGGGGGGGGGGGGGGGGGGGGGAACACCCAAAGGGGGGGGGGGGGGGGGGGGGGGATGTTTGCCCGGAAACCCGGAAAGGGAAAAACAATTCAAAATGTATAAAAAAAATACTCAAGTAAAAAAAAAAAAAAAAAAAAAAAAAAAGAATATCAAAAAAAAAAAAAAAAAAAAAAGGTCCAAAACTGAATTCTACCTCAGGACAACCCTTGGATTCTTAAGGCTAACTTTTAAATCCATAACTTTTTAATAAACAGCCAACCTCAAAAGTAAAATAAAAGTAATTATGAAAATATTACTGTTTTTCTTTTGACTATTTCTGAAGTATATTTTACATAGAGCAAGTTCAAATGGTATTAAGTGTAAAGCATAAAAATTAGGATCCTTTAGTAGAATTTATTTCTCCTGAAACCCTTTGGACCATTCTTCTCACACAGATATGCTGTCATGGTCAATTCCATTAGTGATTAAAATATTGTTCGAGGCCTTTACACTGAATAGTTTCCTACCTCTCTAGAAATGCCAGAGTAATCTAATCTTCTTACAAGTCATGGAATAGGAGGAAAACAATGGCACTTCTCTTCCTTCCTTATTCTTCTTTATGTGCATGAGCTGTAGGACCTGACAATTCAAATATATATATATGTGTGTGTGTGTGTGTGTGTGTGTGTGTGTGTGTGTGTGTGTGTAGCCACATTGTCTTAAAACTGTCCAGACATAAGACTTAGCAAACTGTGGGTAGGAGATTGTGCTAAATTTGTGAAAAAATGTCTATGTTGTTAACAGTAGGGCTCATATGATAAACTTATGGAGATAGTCCAAGAGGAAGCAACAGGGCAAACAGGAACTTTGGAAAGCTATCCGTCACAAAGGACCAGCAGTTGTTGTGTGCTTGCATGAGTTGCCACATGATTGGGTAATAGTAAATGAGTACACCGTGGTTTCTCCATTACCTAGCACATCATGGCCACATACATCACACTAACATGCTTGCCCGCCTTCAGCAGAGTCAACATCAACATGACATCACCCACAGCTAATCAACACACAGCCACGACTCCAGGGAAGTGTTGAGAGAATCCTTTTGAGCACAAGAGACAGGGTGTGTACGCAATAAGTTTGATAAGCTGCCACCATACATGCCCAGGAGTTCCGAGCTGTGTTTATAAAATAGCACCCATTGCTGTTTCAAAAACTGTGCCAAGTTCCCAGGAACATCACATGCCACAAGAGAAGCCACCGTGGTGATGGACAAAAGGTGGCTAGGGACAACCTTTGTTCATCATCCCATCACATGGCTTTATAATAAATATTAGTCACCCAGTGTACACATAGGATGTGGCAAAGCTCCCTGAAAGGACGAAACCTGCTGCCAGAGGTCAGAGTACAATCACTGTTGCAGGCAGATAGATCCCTAATCACATTTATGGTCTTTACTTAGGAGACCTACACTTTTCCCATTAAGCCAGATGCTATGTGGGAGAGCAGATTAAACCTTCATTATAGGGGCCTTCTCGTCCTATTTTCCTTTTGCCCCTCAAACAGTTGTGATTCTCTTGTTTTGATTAAGACAGGTTGTATTTTAAAGTTTTGGTCTCTTATCTAGCCCTAAGTCAACATAAATATTCCAAGTGATCCTCCCGTTCAGGCCTAGAGACACCACAGATGCGAGACTCATGGCTGCCTGGGGCACGGGCCCGTCTTCTCAGACTCTTTCACTTCTGGTCTTCAGGCAATGCCCCTCTTCTGTCAATACCTAGCTGTGGATCCTTCAGCAGGCCTCAGCCGAGCAGTAGTCCTGTGGTAGGCACTATGATCTGCACACAATGCGGCAGCCTATACTACGCAAACAGGCTGCAGCTTCGACTTTGTTTCTCCAGTGGAATGGCCTGTCTTCTTGAAAATTCTCTGCACTGGGGTGTTGGAGAGATGGTTCAGCAGTTAAGAGCACATGTTCTTGGGACCAGAGTTCAGCTCCCAGCATTCAGCCCAGGCAACTCCGGCTCCAGGAAATGCAATACCTCTGGCCTCCATTGCCCCTTAGCATATGCACAGACACAGAGACGGACACACACAAAATTAAAAATAAAACATATTTTTTAAAAGAAAGAATATCTCTATATTATAGGAAACTTCACACTGTGCCTCTTATTCAAGGAGAGAGTTAAGACTGGTGGAAAGAACTGGCAGCAGTTTAGGCATATTGAGGTAAAAATAGCACAGCATTTACACAGAGAAAATCATCTGAATGTCTTTGTAAACAGAGTGCCCATTTAATAGATTCTGCCATGTGCAGACCGAATAGGACCTAAGCCATCTCAGGTCCCTTCTCTGTGAATGTTCCAAAAAGACTGACAGGTCACAGACATTTTTGGGTCATGTCTTGGGACCCTAATGGCCTGGAGTAAGACTGTTTCTAGGTCCCAATCCCATTCATCATTCCAACCAAATACTTCATGCTCGTTCTGATCCTCTTGGTTGAAGCACCGTGTACATCAGGAATCCTTGCTGGACATGTGGATTCTTATGATGTATTTATAAATGAAGATATCAATATGAACACGAAAACGTCTCTTGGTTGCAGTAGCAGTAGCAAGACTGAAGTCTACCAAATGCCTCTGAGACTTGTTCTTAACTAGAAGTCACAAACAAAGCTGAGAAGTGTCAGAGAGCTTTTGGCCTGCCATGCCCAAATGCATTTTAACAGCGCCCCAGTGTCCAAGCTAGCTATCTGCTAGTCGCTTTTCCTGCTAATGTAATGAAACAACATAAGGAGGGATTTATTTGAGCTCTTGGTTTAAAGAGAATACAGTGCACTGTGGTGATGATGGCACAGAGAGCAGCAGCCCATGGGTGTGTCTTCTGGAGCTTGAGGTGACTTTCTCCTATCTTGGCAGACCAGGAGGAAGCAGGGCCATGTTATAAACCTCACAGTCCATGCCCCCAACAACCCACTTCCTCCATCTAGGATCCCTTAAAGTTTTACAACCTCTTTGCGATAGTCGTCAGCCAGAGACTAAGTGCTCAGTCACGGGAGCGGGCCAGAGACCCTCCCCATCCCCACCATCACTGCTACCTACTTGGTTTTCCATCCTTCCGATCTCTGAAATCTATTCCTGCTTTGCCAATGTCCCTCTGTTCATAAGAAAATGGACATGGTGTCTCAGTCCAGTCTGCCAGTCAGGGCCACTGAGATCCTGAGGTCCACAAGTCCAGAGCTCCACTCTGTGCCCTCCACCTTCGAGCTCCCTGCTCTTCAGCCCCAGACATCATTCCGACACTAAATGTTCCGAGTTCTGTGGAGGAGGAAGGAGCGTTTTTCTCAAGCATCAAGCACTATGGCTTGATCACACGGCTTCCAACTTTTCCTGTTCTTCCTCTAGTCCAAGAAGAGACAGTGCCCAAGAGTTAGAGAAATAATACCAGGCAACAGCCCTTAGCTGCTGTGGTCAGTTCAAGTCAGTTAATGATGTTTGTACTTCCTAACATTTTTAAGACTGTTTAACGAGTGCTCTAAAATTTTCCTGAACGTTGTCAAAAGAGATGTTTCAGAAAGACACCAGAAAATATTCTGCTAGGGCTAGGAAAAGAAGTAGGGCACACGAACGTTTTGTATGTACAATTTCTTCCTGACTTACCGTATAGAATGTACCATATAGAAAGCGACTCTTTCTTAGCTCTGTTTTGCTTGCTGAGGTGTGGTTAGGAGAATTAGTGAAGACTGAACATCATTGTGAAAAGTGTTCAGCCGTAGGAGCCAAGAAAGCACTTCTTAGAGATGATGACTTTTCTGAAGTGGAAATTAAACTTCTCAGAGAGAAACTTTCTCCAACAATAATGGTGCAGGCTGTAATGTCCTCAGTCTGTTGGGTTTCCATGTTCCTGCACACTCTTCCTACCCTTACCCCACAACTCCATGATTATGGAAGGTCTGGACCCAAGGTTTCTCTCTCCTCTGTTAAAATGTCTCCTCAGGGACCACTGTAAACAGAGAAAATAGTGTCAAATTACAGAATACTGAAAGCAGTAAAGTTGATAATTCTTTTAAAAATTTGAAAAAGTCTTCTAATGGGCTACTTTCAGAACTATTAATTTTTAATATTCCACCCGTGGAAGGTCTCTTCAAAAGAACCATTGCAAAGCCAAACACAATGCCCAAATCCCAGAACTCAGGCAGGAGAGCTGCCAGGCCAGCCTTGGCTACGTAGCAAGATTCTGTTTAAAAAATAAACAAGCAGAAAAACCAAGTATCTGACTAAGTAAGTCAGGAGATTCTTAGCCATGGCCCTAGCTGTTCCGGTAGAAAACAGGTAATTCTTCAGAGACTTAAAAAGCCATCATTCTTATCCAGTCCCCCAGGTAACAAGCCTCAGGCCCAAAGGGACAGTTTATGTAACACTCCCAGTGAAAGGATGATAAAAGTTTAATGCACTGTCACTAGACCTGCGGTTGACCCTTGGAGGGCTTATAATAAATCTTAGCCCAGCGCTTTATCCTGTGGTGTTAACAAATGATACCATCTTTACACATTCCTCCTCTTAAGAGTGTTTACTCTTATTCAGACAGGATTTGGTTCTGTCTTAAGTTTGGTTCCTGTTACAGCGATAAAATGGGCAGAAATTGTTTTAGCGCAAGTTACTGTCCATCTTTGCATGGAAGCAACAGCAATGGAAGCTTAAGGAGGCCAGTCACATCCACAGCCAAAACAGAGAGGAACAAATCAACACACCCATCTCCACTTCTCCATTCTTATATAATTTGGGACCCTTGCCTAGGGAATGTTACCACCAAAAGTGGGCAGGTCTCACTGTCTCAATTAGCAATCAAGATAACACTCTACAGATACACCTATAAGCTAACCTAACAGAGAGCATCTCCCACTGAAATTTTCTTCTGGATTGTATCAAATTGACAATTAAAACTAACCATCACAGTTTCTTAAATCAAAGAACAAACACATAGCTGTTAATAGACTTATTTACTATAATGATTTGCATGAAAAATGTCTCAAAATAGGCTTGGGTATTTGAATACCTGGTTCCCAGTCAGTGGCTCTATTTAGGAAAGTTTGAGCAGTGTAGCCTTAATGGAGGAAATATGTCTCTGGAGATGGACTTTAGCCTCACTCAACTTCCTGTTCACTCTCTCTGTTTTGTGCTTATTTTCAAAGACATGCCCTCTCAGCTTCCTGCCCCTACTGCCATGCCTACTGCTTGCTTTAGTCCTCCCTGCTGTGATGGACTCTATCCCTTTGGAACCATGAGTATAGATAAACTCTTCTCTAAGATGCCTTGCTTGGTCTTGGTGATTTGGTAAAGCAACAAAAAATTAACTGATATACTGGTGCAGGAGAAAATTGAGGGCAGAATAGCAGAACCTGCAGAATTAATTGCTTTGTCCTCTGAGATATATGTGTATAGTACATACACGTATATGTATACTTTTTTTTTACAGTCTCCTTATATGTGGGTCATAGGCAGGACAGGAAGGGTCTGAAGCACTAGAGCAGCTTCATAGTATTATGTAGTCATTTCCTTGAAAGCTAAGCCTACCCTCCTAGAGGGACAAAGGAAGCTCAAAAAGTTACAGGTTTACAAGGCCAACCTCAAGTGTGTGAAAATAATTGCTGAAGAGGATTCTTCTCCACATCCAAGCTTGTCACCCACACTGGCTGGAGAGGGCTCATCAATATGAAACTGCCATTGAGTCAGGCACCCATGACTCTAAAAGTGACCCCAATAAAGTCACTAGTTTGAAAGCTGCACTTGAGTGGAATTGTATATTTGTTCTGTTTTTTTGTTTGTTTGTTTTTTGTTTTCTGTTATTGTTTTGTGCCCTATCTGGAGGGAAGAGATGCTTTTCATGTCTCCCCAGAAAAAGCCAGACATTAAAACAAACAAACAAGTTACTGTTTCTACCTATAATCCCAGGACTGGGAACAAAAAGAAGGAACAAAAAGCCCGGGTAACCCTCAGTTGCAAAGTGAGTTTGAGGCCATCATTGGGAGGGGAGGCTCCTTCAATGCATCCCAGTTAGAATGTGTTTACCAGCCACATGTAATATAAACTGTTCTGTGCTGTACTATGAGCTGCTCTATGTTTTAAGATGAGCACAAGGACCTTAAAGTTTGCCAAACATCAGAACACAAGGTGTCTGTTATTCTGACATTCCAATCTTGCCTAGCAACATGTCAATCCTGCCTTCAATATACTAGCTTTTCTGCTTTGTTCTGTGAAGACACGTGCTCTCACACAGCCCTTACCTTGCTCCACATGCAGGCTTATTGAGAGACATGAATGGCTCCATTTAAGAATGGAAAGGTCCGGTTTATCCGTAGGTAGCACCCCATGCCTCTCGCAGCACACAGGAGGCTGAGGCAGAACTACCACTATAGACGTCAAAATGAGGCACCAGGGTGGAGGATTACCCAGGGAGGCCCCACCCACTCATGAAAGAAGGGGAGGGAGAGTAGGGAGAGTATTGTGGGAGGGAGTAACCGGGAGGGGGACAGTGAGTGGGCTGTAAAATAAATACGCAAAACAATAAAATAAAATTTTGAGCATGTTCTGTAAAGTCTGACAGAGGCTATCAATAGCCATAGCTTACAAACACTGGCACTGTGAGTTGTTCATACTCTACTCTCCCTTGGTTTCCTCTCTTGGGAATGTTCCCCACAGAGCTCATCATCAAGCAGAGAGTTTCATGCTTAAGGCTACTTTAGTGGCTGCTCCTCCCTTGTGCGCCTGCCATTAGTAGGTTCTCTTCAGACACGTGGGGCTGAAGGACCATGGACTGAGCTCTCCAAAACCACTAGCCAAGTAAGACTCTGCAGAACTAAGTGCCCGTGACAGCAGGTGATAAGAGATAGAGTGCATTGACTGCTACGGGTACCTGATTATTTTAGATTAGATCAGGCCTCATCTAATGAACTGTAGGCATCTCAATTTCAGCTTTTAAATTTTTGGTTGTTTTGGATTTCCACATGTGATTCATTGCTTAAGATAGGGTCTCACGGTAGCCAAGAGCAATTCTCCTGCCTCTGTCTCCTCAAGGTTGGGTTTACAGGCATGAACCACCATGTCGAGCAATAAATATGTTCTTAATAACAGAAGGAAGAACACAAAGAGGTAGTGAGTAGAACACTGAATAAAATGAGTTTAAGGTCTTAACTGTATGATTCTTAGAAGAGTTTTCCATCCTGTACAAACTTTCTCAGGGGTCAGGGTGCCATGCCACAGTGTTTTGTAAATTTTCAGAACCCTTTTCTGTGTCTAGATTGTAGTCAGTGGCCTCTGATAATTCTCCACTTAGAATTTTCTTTTCTTCCTAGGCATGGTGGTCCACATCTGAGATCCTGGCACTTGGGAGGTGGAGATTTGAGAATCAGGAGTTAGATTCAAGGCTATTGATTACAGATGCTGTGGGTGGATATTGAGTCTCTTGTCTCAGTGTCCCCAGTGTAAGTGACTCTATTACCAAAAGATGTTTTACCTAAAATTCATCTCAGAGCATCTCAAATGAACTTGACAAGAGGCTCCGTTATTTCCAACAAAGGTAATGGTCAGCTATCGCCAGTTCCAGCCCAGTCTATGTCACACCCTGCCTCAAACCCAACCAAACAAATGTCACATAGAAGGAGCTATCCTGCCAACTTGTCATTTAACAATTATTAATGCAAAAAGTTGATTGCACAGTAATTGAAGCATTTTATCAAATAAAGGACAAAGTTAGTAACCTCTAAATCTGTAGTGTTTGTGTGCAAAAATAAGGTGCATGGTGAATGACACTCACTCAGACGAAGTGGCATCCTCCAGAATGGAGAGAGATTGCTACCAACTACACATCTGATAGAGGAATAATATCCAAAATATATTTATACAAAAAACTGTAAAACCTAGATGTCAAGAAAAAATAACCCAATTTAAAAATGGGGCAGAGGTTTAAACAGAGTTCTTAATAGAGGAAACATGGCTGTTGTGAGTGAGAACAAACCATAGAACCACTATGGGATTCAGTGTGACAATTCCTCAGGAAAATGGGGATCTACATACTTCAAGACCCAGCTATACACTTCTTGGGTGTATACCCAAAGGATGCTTCATCCTACCACAAAGACACTTGCTTAATCACGCTCGTTGCTGCGCTATTCATAATATCCAGAAACTGGGAACAACCTAGATGTTCCTCAACAGAAGAATGGAGAGAGAAAATGTGGTTCATTTACACAAAGGCATATTACTCATCCATTTTTTAAAAAATGACATCATTAAATTTGCAGGCAAATAGATGGAACTAGAAAAAATCATCTTGCTTTTTTTGGTAAGGTAACACAGATTCAAAATGACAAATATAGTATGTATTTGCTTCTATGTGAATATAAGCTATAAACTGGATGATCCCTAAGCTACAACCCACAGAAACACAGAAGGTAGATTATAGAGTAAGGAAATAGAGGGAACAGATAGATCTCCTTAGGAAAGGGAAACAAAATAGATAGTCATGGATGCAAGAGGGGGCTGGGAGGATCAGTTGGGGAGGAGAAGAAAAAAGAAGGGGACAAGGGAGGGAATACAGGGAGAGACAGACAGCTAAAATTAAGGACAATTTGAGGGGTAGTATGGAAACTGAATACAATAGGAACTTCCTAATATACATACATACATACATACATACATACATACATACATACATACATACATACATACATGCATGCATGCATATATGTGTATATGTTCAGGACATCAAACTAAAATAAGCAAGTGGGAGAGACAGAGGCCCCACTGGATATCTGTCATCTACCAAAGCCTCCAGTACTGGAGTTAGGTTACATCCAACTGAGTTGTTGCCCAAATGGGCCTCAAGCAACTTGGGCTGTTGGCAAGACTATAGGTTGCTCTTCACAAACTGACAGCAAGCATCCATTTCTGAAAACCACACCTACATTGAATATGGAGAGGCCAAGCTGGTGCCGACATAGAGACTTCACCCCTATGTTTTAGCATTTTTGGTAATGAGAGTACTCTGCGTACTACCAAAGGATAAACTTAAACACCAACCCAGTCACAAACCCTTGGATCCACAATGATGTTCTGCCTGCAAGCTATGCTAGGGTGATGGTGGCAGAAAGCCTATGGGAGTTACCAACCGATTTGACTGAAGGCCCTCTCCATGAGATGGAACCCATATCTGACACTGCTTAGGTGACCAAGAATCTGACACTAGATAGCCCACGGACTTAGAGTAAAACCAAATAATATGGTCTAAAACAAGGGAAAGACATATAGTGATTAAATGACCCCGAATGCTTTTCTGCTATACTCATAGATTAGTGCCTTATTTGGTCATCATCAATCAGCGAACTTCTTCCTGCCATAGATGGGAACAAATATGAAGACCCAGAGCCAGACATGATGCAGAGAGTGAAAGACCTTGGAAATGAGATGTCTCCATCAAATCCCTCTCCTTAGAGCTCAGGGAACCCCACAGGAGAAGAGGTAGAAAGAGTTGAACAGCCAGAGGAGATGGAGGACACCAAGAAAACGGGCTTCTAAACCAGCATGAGCAAAGCTCCACTGAACTCACTGAGACTGAGACAGCAAGCACAGGGCCTGCGTAAGTGTGTCCAAGCTCTCTACACATGTATTGTGGATTCCATGTTAGTGTTTTTATTCCTGAATGTGTGAATGAGTGGGTCTCTGATTCTTCTGCCTTTTCTTGGGTTGTTTTTCTTCCGTTGGTCTGTCTTGTCCAATTTCTATGTCACAGCTTTTGTTTTTATCTTTTATTTCATTTTGTTACATTTAATTATTTAGAGATAATTATATTATCTCTAGAAACTGGTTCTTTTCTAATAAGAGACAAGAAGGGAATGGATCCAAATGGAAGGGGAGGTGTCGAGAAACAGAAGTAGAGAGAAGGGAAGCCATCGTTAGAATATATCATATAAGAACAGAATCTATTTTCCATAAAAGAAAAAAGAAATTAAAAGATATACACATAACTTTTATACTGCTCTTGAATTCATCTAGTGGTGTGATATATTTATAACTGCATTTCATATGCAGAGTCTTTATTCATTGTTGGGAAGTAAAACCCAACTCAATGTGCTAAAGAACAGAATTTGGGGGGAAATAACATAGAATGAAAAAGAAAATACCAGGATGCATAATACACTTAGAAAAATTTAAACCAGCTGTGATGGCATATACCCATAACCCCAGCACTGTGGAGGCTGAGGCAAGAGGATCACAAGTTAAAGGTTAACCTGAGTTTCAAGTTAGCCTATGTATACAGGATGACTAATCAAAGCCAATAGCAATGAAAACAGAAGAAAAAGAGATTCTTTTCCTCTAAAGGTTTATTTTGATAATTTAGACTGACATAGAAGTTCATGTTGTTGAGATGTATACTAACATCTCCTGGGGCTTTTGACATGGCTTAGCAGGTAGAAGAGCTCAAAGTCACAGGAGAGAGTCGACTCTTATAAGTTGTCCTTTGATCTATACACACACACACACATACACACACACACACACACACACACACACATACACACACACACACACACACAATTAGCCACATCCCTGGATAATACAAAACAAAAAATTTAAATAATTAAAACAACATTTACTAGGTCAAGCATTGTGGTGCCATGTCTTTAATCTCAATACCTGAAAGGCAGAGGAAGATCTAGACAATCCTGGTTTATATAGTAAGTTCTAAGCTAGTTGGGGCTAAATAATGAGACCCTGTATAAAATTGAATGAATGAATAAATAAATAAATAGATGGATTTCCGGCCAGACTTGGTAGCAGAAGTAGAAGCTTTGTAAATTGAAGACCTGCGTTAGCAACTTGAAAACTCCATCTCAAGGTGTGTGTGTGCGTGTGTGTGTGTGTGTGTGTATGTGTGTGTGTGTGTGTGTGTGTGTGTGTGTGTGTGTGTGTGTGTGTGTGTGTGTGCATGTGTGTGTGTGTGTGTGTGTGTGCATGTGTGTGTGTGCATGTGTGTGTGCGTGTTATTTTTAGGTAAAAGCTGGGACTAAAGCTTGATGGTAGAAGGAAGTTTGAGATTCAACACACAAAGAAATGTATTTCATTTGGTAATATAGTCTCTACTGGCTCTTAAAAACCACTTCTGACCATCTTGTTGGTATGATGTATTATATAACATAGAAATAAACTGACTTTCCTATAGACCATGTGCATAAAAATGTGCTGAGGATCTTAAAAATATTATTCACAGTATGTCATTCATAGGAAACTCCACTCACCCACCCATTTCCTCAGACAGTGCTTTCTCCACATCTCTGAAACATTGGCTTAAATTGTATTTCCATAGATAATCAGGCTTATTCATGGTGGAATTAGTCAGTTCACAACTTCTCATGAGCCGTAGAGGAGTCAATGACCTAGTTTCTGAAACCCATGCTCCTGGACCAGCTGGAAACTAAGCATGCAGGATGTTACTTATTTGACACGGATCACAGATGAAGGCCAAGAGCTTCACAGTTCCACGGGTCCTGATAGCATCTTGCGGACCCTTAATTCCGCCTCCAGTGTCTGTGCAGGCACCGCCCCTTCCCTTTGTCTCCCTGCTGTCTTTATGGCCCACCATTACAGCCTCAGTCACTTGTTTTCTTAGCATTTGGCAAATAAGTCAGGCAAAGTTGACATGAGTTAAATATTTCCAAGAATCTTGCTTTTTGAAAAGACTGTTAAAAGGAGCTCTTTCTTCACCCTTCCTTGCTGCCCACACCCTTTTTCTCCTCTCTGGAGACACAAGATGTCTTTAAAGTCACCTTTGACGGAGAAAATGATCTCCGTGTTCTTTACAGTGAGGGATATGTTAAGGGTAGTGACAGTAGTCAGAGTAAATCAAAATAAAAAAGGATAAACAGATACAAGCAGTTTTAACTTGACTTTTTCTATGTTTTTCAATAACCTTAGTTAAAATATATATATTTCATAAGAAGGAAACTTATTCGTATGAATATTTTACTTTTGGATAGAAATAAGATGTTAAAATGTATTCTGCTTGGTAATATATTTTCTATTTATTCATTCTTTTCTAAAAGGCCACTGTGCTGTGGAGATGGCTAAGTGGTTAAGAGAACTCACGGATCTCACAGAGGAGTGGAATTTGGTTTCCAGCACCCACAATGAGCAGTTCACAACTGCCTGTGTCTCCAACTCCAACGTGTCTGATGCCTACTTTTGGCCCCTTTGAGCACCTAAACATATAGACAGACAGACAGACAGACAGACAGACAGACACACACACACACACACACACACACACACACACACAAGCACAGGTATTTTAATCCCAATACTTAGGAAACAGAGGCAGGAAGACAGATCACTATGAGTTTGAGGCCACCCTGCTCTGAGAAGCAAATTCCAGGCCAGCCAGAGTTACATAATAAGACTGCATCTTAAACAAACAAAAATCCACAGCCCTCAGCACATGAGATTTCTCTTTTCTCTGTATGATGTATTAACGATGTATAATTTGAGGTTGCATTTATTTTCTTAAGTTTTCGTGTGTGACTATTACTATTACTGAAAGCTGGCTTCTTCAAAGTTACTTTAGCAATAATTATTTTATTTGATTATGAGAAGAATATGTTCATTTTTAGAAATAGGCCTTAACTGGATTTGCAAGCTGGTCTTTTATGACTGACGGCATATTCTACCATTTACTTAAGAGAACCTGGAAAAAAAACCACAAGAGTTGTGTTCTGTGCTCTGTGTTTTGAATTAAATGAAACTGAAGACGAATCAGCTTCATTCTTCTGCTCTGAATTTCTAAGCCATCACTGGGCTAAGTGCCTTTTCTCCTCAAGCCTTGTAAAAATACTTTTCAGCAAGAAGAAAAACAAACTGACACGTTGATTGTACATTGGTATTTTTGTTGTTGTTGTTGTTCTTCTTCTTCTTCTTTTGGCTTTCATTTTCTTCTCTTTCTTTTCCTTTTCTTCAGTTTTTCCCTGTGTAGCCCTGCCTGTCCTGGAACTCCCTCTGTAGACCAGGTTAGCCTCAAACTCACAGAGATCCCCAGGTTCTGCCTCCCCAGTGCTGGAATCGAAGATGTGTGTCACATCTCAGGCAATATGTAACTGAGACAGATCTTGAACTCCTGATCCCCCTGCCTCCACCTCCCAAATGCTGGAAGTATGGGCATGTGCCACCATGACCCAGTTCAAGTTGAGTCTTTTCCAGGAGAGCCTATGAGGGTGAACAAGCCTCCATTTTCTGAGCCTCAGTAACTTCTGGAGTATAAATTAAGGCATTCAAAGAGAAAAATTTCTAGACGCTATTCTTAACATCTTTCTAATAGTAAGCAATTGATTCTCACAGGAGTCCATGTGTTTCTGTGGCAAACACCATCTGTCTTGACTTTATACCATGTCCTGCACTGAAATGTGTCGTCCTTAATCCTGACGTCCCACAGCTTGAGACTGAAACTGAGCGTACTTTTTTTCAGGTGGCTGGCACTAGCAGCCTGCCTGCTGTGTTTCTAGTAACAATTTTTCATGACTGGTTAAATACAAAAAAATAGCTAAATGCTTCGTCTCTTTTTACACTTACATGGGAAATTTTGTTATAATGTAAAACTAGCACGGATGGAGTTGGGTTTTTATTCTTAAGAAAACTTGACACGCTGACTTCTACTAAAATGATTCGCCTTCATTTTATTGAAATATATAATTAACCAAGGATGAGGTTAATTTTGGGAGTGTGTTGCCATTGCATTGAAGAGATTTCCTTTCGTCTAAACTAAAGCACTGTTGCATGTTAATAGACACATTTCTGTGTATTTGCCATGACAATGCTTGCCTCTCATTTGGTGTACCATGCAAATAAACTCTCCATACAAAACATTCAGAAATTCCTTTGATTCTGTTTAACAATAATTAATCATTTCAAGTCAAAGAAAATCAACTTGTCTATTGTTGTAATGTCTCTACTGTATCAGGTTTCTTCTGCGCCGCCCCGGGGGATGACTTTGCAGATACACATTGGATTTCATTGGATTATATAAAGCTGAGCATTTGTTAGGGATAGAAAAAGGTTAAAGCTGATAGTGAGTCAATTATTATATAAACAACATGAAAACAATTGGAGGGGAGGGTAAGGGAAAAAATCTCACAAGGCAAGAGTAAGGGCAGATTAAATTTCTTTCTTCCTTATTGAGATATTACCAGTATACCTTAAGTGACTGGAAAATATTCACAAATCTGTATACGGTGGAACACACCTGAAATCTCAACACTTGGGAAGCAGAGGCAAAACGATCAGCAATTTAAAACCAGCCTCTGCCACATAAGGGGTTCAGGCCCAGCCTGGGCCACAGGAAACCCTATCTCAAAAAGCAAAATTATACACAACACAAATGAGATGATCTCTAGATGGTGGTGGTCCATGAAAGGGGGACAGTACAACGTGTCAAACAAGGTACACTAGTCTGGTTGCTTTGAATGCTGTTTCTTTTATAGAGACAGACACTTTGGCTGTTGTCAAAGCTGGAGAAACGAGTTCCCAACACAATTGGGGAATAAGAACAACCTGGCCCATTTAGCACGGCTGATCTGAGTTGTTCAGAATGGATCCTGAGCAAATAGATCTACGACGTTGTCTCTAAGAGATGAACGTTGCCATCATCTTTCCCTCCAAGGATAGCTACCTTACCTACCACATTCCTGTAGATACTTGCAACTAAAGGTCACTTCCCTCCAGTCCGGAGATGAGAATGGGGACTATAGTAAACTGCTCAGCCTTTAAGCTTGCCATAAGCTGTAAGCTTGCCGGAGCCCAGATGTCTAGGAGCAGAACGATCGAGCTTTTGGAGCCTAGATGCATGCTTCCGTCACCCTCGTTTCTCTTTCAAGTAAAGGGCCCAGAAAGAGAAATGGCTAGGAAAGATGGAGAAACTATATTATGCTGAAATTTATTTCAATTTTACTCGTCTTCTAGAAAGTAACCTTAGCTACTGAAGTTTCAGATATATATACACGGATAACTGAGGAGAACAACGTAAGGGCTAAAGCTACTGTCAGCTGTGAAGACTTGGCTAACATACACAAGGCCTGTGTTTGATCCCTGGGACTACACGGGATGGGGTCGGGGGTGACCTATAACCCAAGAGCTTTGAGGCTGAGGCAGGAGGATCTTGAATTTGAGGCCAGTCAAGGTAAGTGGCTTAGTGAGAGAAAACGAAAGTGCTACTGTTCAGCATGAAGTCATTCCTGCCTAGTTCACACACTTTGACACAAACCCCAAACAGCATCCCTTCCAAGGTTTTGGAGACAGCATGTTTCAAAGGTGACTTTCTAGATGACACGAGGTTACCTTCCTCTTCTCAAGCAGGAAATCCGGGAGGAAACTGAAAACTAGGGCAACCATCACTGTGGTTAAAAGAAATCCTATCAACTTGTTGTAACCAAGAACAGTCAGTCAGGCATGGTATATTTGAGAGTTGCTCAGTAGCCAGGCTATAAGCCTGCAGTCTTTAAAAGATTGATGGTCCGTATATACCAACACAAAGACATAAAAATGGACATAACACAACTGATCAAAGGAAAAATGGTATTAGTAAAACCATAGTATTTGTTAGATTCCAAGTGTATTCAGACCTCATTACTGACAAAAACAAGAGTCTCATGCATAAATAAATACATAAATAAATAAACAAACAAACAAACCTGTGGTGATTTCAACATCCTTAGATATTTAGTCAAAACACACACACACACACACACACACACACACACACACACACACACACACACATATTTTTGGGTGTCGTTTTGTGACTGTTGTTTTGTTTGGATTTGTTTGGTTTTTGGTTTTTTGGTTTTTGTTTTGCAGGGGGTGGGGGTGGCGTTTCATTTGTGGTTTTGCTTTTTACCTAGTCTAAACCCCACCGCCCAGCCCCGGAAGAAAGAGCCCTTACAGCTAGAACAGAACAAACGGAAGCAGAGGCTTTACAGGGGCCTGTCCCAAAGACTGCAGAGTAGTAAAAGCCTCCTCCTAGGGGCGTTTTACATTTCAAACTTCCATTTAAAAATAAATAAATAAATCTAACGGCCCAAATTCACAGACTTGTGAGACTCAAAGAGCAGAATAGATGAACTGAAAACCAAAGCAAAGCAAACGGAAGTCCCACCAAACCCGCTTCACTGTTTTAGTTGCCAACTTAAAAAATGCCAATTACCAATACGAGCAGACAGACAATCTCCTCTCAGAACTCTGGCCACCCGCCAGCCTCGGTCAGCATCCCCCTCACACCGCTGGGAAAGAGGCAGTCTACTTCTCGGATTCTTTTTGTTGTTTGCTTACTGACCTCAATAAAACGTCAGCATTAACGAATTCTTTTGCCACGCGTGTACCTTTTTTCGCCAGGTATGATAGTATGTGCGGGTAAACTCAGCATTCAGAAGATACGGCGGAAAGCAGGGGCTACACAGAGCCTGAGGAAATCTAAGGCCAGTGTGGACCATGCGAACCTGGACTTTAAAAAGCAAAGATAGCCTAACTTTCTTCTTTTTAATTCAAAATTCTGTTTCCTGACTAGTTTATCTCCTGCCGTAATTTAATACTTTAAATATATCTATTGTAGTATAGGTCTCCAAATTTAGTTTAGTTTTATATGTTATGTGTGTGTGTGTGTGTGTGTATGTATATATATATATATATATATATATATATATATATATATATATATATATATATATAGTCTTGGGTACATAGTGAGTACCAGGCTATCCAAGGATACATAACAAGACCCTGTCTTAAAGAAATAATTAAAAGTGTTTTAAATTAATCTCAGTTCTAAAATGATGAGGTCCACACATCCCACTGCTCAGAACGCTTCCCTCTCTGGTCCCAGCCTCTGCACCCTGGGTATCTTCCCCTCAGTCGCAGATAGACCCGGGTCTTCACAAGCACAAGGCATCCAGGCAGGGTCAGACAATAGACTCTCTTTGGTACCAACCACTGTCAGACAGTTTCTAGATATTGGATGGTTTGTATACTTTTTTAAAAGGACGTGTTTAAGGTGTATAACATGACAGATCCATGTAATAAGTATGATGAAGGGACGGTTGTAGTCAAATATATTAATAAAATAATAGCATAGCCATCACCTCACCTACTTTTTTTTCTTTTTATTTGTAAAAGTACCTAAAATTCCGGACTGGTAAGATAGCTTGGGAGAGGGAGGAGTGGTGTCTGTGTCCCTGCCTGTGCCTGTGCCTGTGCCTGTGCCTGTGTCTGTGCCTGTACCCGCACCCGCTCCTATACCTGAGCCCGTGCCTGTGCCTGTGCCTGTGCCCGCGACCGCGCCCGCGCTATACCTGAGCCTGTACCTGTGGATATGCTTGCAACTAAGCCTGACAACCTAAGTTTGATCCTCAGGAATCCACATGGTGGAAGAGACTGATTCCCAAAGCACCTTTTGACCTATATAAACACACACAATTAATTATTTGACTGAGGTAAAACTTGTTTTAAAAGATACCTAAAATCTACTTTATTAGCAAATTTCAAGGGTGCTGTATTCCGTCAGTCCTTGAGGTGAGCATTAGTTTTTCATTCTGTCATCTTGCAGAACTGCAAATGTGTCGTCCTTCTTGATTCTCTTATCTGATACCGCAATCAACCATTTTCCCAAAGTATTCAATTTTATTTTAGATACTACATATAAGTTCTCAGTCGACGTTTTTTTCTTCCTGTGTCTGGCTTGCTTAACTTTGTGGAAAACTTCCTGGGTTCATCTGTGTTCTCATAAACCAGAGCCTTCTTACTGAGGCCAGACAGTGTTCTACTGTGTGTATACGTGTTTCCCCCATCCCCTCCTCCGCTGATGGACACTTAGGTTGCTTCCCTACCGTGGACATCGTGAATGATGCTTCAGTGAACGTGGGAGTACAGCTATCTTCCTGAGGTGGTGACTTCATTTCCTTTGAGTGTATGCCCAGAAGAGCGATTGCAGGGCATACAGTAGCTCTGTTTTTAATTTGTTTAGGAACCTTCACACCATTTTCCACTGTAGCTATGTTCCTACCAACTGCTCCCTTTTCTGCACATCTTTTCCAAAATTATCTCTTTCCTTTTTCTTAAAATCCTGGACATGGATTTACTACACGACGGTGTCTCTATTAACTATCAATAGTGTATAGTTCACGTTTCTCAATTTTTTTTTCATTAATGCAAGACCAAAATCTAAACCTGTTGGGGATAACTTAGGAATCTTTTCTTTCTTTTTTTTTTTTTTATTATTCTTAAATGTCCTGAATACAGGCTGAGTCTTTAATAAATTGCTCTTTGTGGTCCTGAGTTGGTGTTAAAACTTCTTATGCTGAGAAAGTTTACCAAAAAGAGACTCCAAGCCACAGAGAGAAAAAATATTTCTATAACTTACCACAACCTGGCACTCCAATAACTGGAAAATGTAGAAAACCTTCTCTGAGTTTGAAAAGTAAATGTTTTCTTTTGTAAAAGTACCATCCATACAGTTACTCATTCGATAAACAAGTTTCTTCATCCCTGCCCCCTAGGATTGTGTTAACAATCCTAGAAAACCAAAAAAGCTTTCAGAGGGGACTAAATAGAATCCTCAATGCCAAAGGAGTGGTCTGTATAGAATGATATAAAAAATAATACCAAGAGTACACACAAATCTCTCTCTCTCTCTCTCTCTCTCTCTCTCTCTCTCTCTCTCTCTCACACACACACACACACACACACACACACAGAGAGAGAGAGAGAGAGAGAGAGAGAGAGAGAGAGAGAGAGACATACACACATCAGTACTTTTTATTATCAGTCACATGCTTCATAGGAAAAATTGTAGGGAAAGGGTCAAGATTAAACAGAAGCACCTATCCAAACAAACCAAAAGCAACAATAAGCAATAACAAAACAGGGTTTGTACCCTCTACTCAAGTTGCTCACAGCCCAGTGGGGGTGATCCGCTCCCCGCCCCCATCCCAGTCAACAGATTGGAATCACAAGGTGAATGTCAAAATCCAGAGAACAAAAACTAGAAAAACCTTCTGATGGCCATCTGGTATAGACTCTGAAAACAATGACAGAGCTGGTCAGGAGAGGAAGAACTGGGGAGGGAGGAACCTGAAACCCTGGACTTCTTTTTTTTTTTTTTTTTTTTTCATGATTTATCAGATATTTTTATTAGAATTTTTTTTACCCTGGACAACTTTTAGGAGTATTGTTGTGATATGTAACAAATGTGCTTTGAGGTGTTTTGTTCCCAGAGACCAATTTAAGAGAATTTAACAGAACTGTGCCAGTGTTCGTAGTCCAGCCTGATGTGCATTGAGGTTATTTCTGAGGCCCATTAATGTGAAAAACCTGAATAGTGGGCTCTAGAAAGATGATCTATATGGGATCAGAAAAGGGAGAAGACCTACTTCTGTTGTTGTGGCTCTTAGGTAGCAAGTTGTAGGTTGCTAGAGTTTCTTTTTTTTTTTTTTTTAATTTTTTTTTATATTAACTGACATATTTCTTATCTACATTTCCAGTGTTATTCCCCTCCCCCGTTTCCGGGCAAACACCCCCCTCCCCCCTCCCCTTCCTTATGGGTGTTCCCCTCCCCACCCTCCCCCCATTGCCGCCCTCCCCCCAACAGTCTAGTTCACTGGGGGTTCAGTCTTAGCAGGACCCAGGGCTTCCCCTTCCTCTGGTGCTCTTACTAGGATATTCATTGCTACCTACGAGGTCAGAGTCCAGGGTCAGTCCATGTATAGTCTTTAGGTACTGGCTTAGTCCCTGGAAGCTCTGGTTGCTTGGCATTGTTGTACATATGGGGTCTCAAGCCCCTTCAAGCTCTTCCAGTTCATTCTCTGATTCCTTCAACGGGGTCCCATTCTCAGTTAAGTGGTTTGCTGCTGGCATTCGCCTCTGTATTTGCTGTATTCTGGCTGTGTCTCTCAGGATCGATCACATCCGCTCCTGTCGGTCTGCACTTCTTTGCTTCATCCATCTTGTCTAATTGGGTGGCTCTATATGTATGGGCCACATGTGGGGCAGGCTCTGAATGGGTGTTCCTTCAGTCTCTGTTTTAATCTTTTGCCTCTCTCTTCCCTGCCAAGGGTATTCTTGTTCCCCCTTTAAAGAAGGAGTGAAGCCTTCACATTTTGATCATCCGTCTTGAGTTTCATTTGTTCTAGGCAACTAGGGTAATTCAAGCATTTGGGCTAATAGCCACTTATCAGTGAGTGCATACCATGTATGTCTTTCTGTGATTGGGTTAGCTCACTCAGGATGATATTTTCCAGGTCCAACCATTTGCCTACGAATTTCATAAAGTCGTTGTTTTTGATAGCTGAGTAATATTCCATTGTGTAGATGTACCACATTTTCTGTATCCATTCCTCTGTTGAAGGGCATCTGGGTTCTTTCCAGCTTCTGGCTATTATAAATAAGGCTGCGATGAACATAGTGGAGCACATGTCTTTTTTATATGTTGGGGCATCTTTTGGGTATATGCCCAAGAGAGGTATAGCTGGATCCTCAGGCACTTCAATGTCCAATTTTCTGAGGAACCTCCAGACTGATTTCCAGAATGGTTGTACCAGTCTGCAACCCCACCAACAATGGAGGAGTGTTCCTCTTTCTCCGCATCCTCGCCAGCATTTGCTGTCACCTGAGTTTTTGATCTTAGCCATTCTCACTGGTGTGAGGTGAAATCTCAGGGTTGTTTTGATTTGCATTTCCTGATGACTAAAGATGTTGAACATTTCTTTAGGTGTTTCTCAGCCATTCGGCATTCCTCAGCTGTGAATTCTTTGTTTAGCTCTGAACCCCATTTTTAATAGGGTTATTTGTCTCCCTACGGTCTAACTTTTTTGAGTTCTTTGTATATTTTTGGATATAAGGCCTCTATCTGTTGTAGGATTGGTAAAGATCTTTTCCCAATCTGTTGGTTGCCGTTTTGTCCTAACCACAGTGTCCTTTGCCTTACAGAAGCTTTGTAGTTTTATGAGATCCCATTTGTCGATTCTTGATCTTAGAGCATAAGCCATTGGTGTTTTGTTCAGGAAATTTTTCCAGTGCCCATGTGTTCCAGATGCTTCCTAGTTTTTCTTCTATTAGTTTGAGTGTGTCTGGTTTGATGTGGAGGTCCTTGATCCACTTGGACTTAAGCTTTGTACAGGGTGATAAGCATGGATCGATCTGCATTCTTCTACATGTTGACCTCCAGTTGAACCAGCACCATTTGCTGAAAATGCTATCTTTTTCCATTGGATGGTTTTGGCTCCTTTGTCAAAAATCAAGTGACCATAGGTGTGTGGGTTCATTTCTGGGTCTTCAATTCTATTCCATTGGTCTATCTGTCTGTCTCTGCACCAATATCATGCAGTTTTTATCACTATTGCTCTGTAATACTGCTTGAGTTCAGGGATAGCGATTCCCCTGAAGTCCTTTTATTGTTGAGGATAGTTTTAGCTATCCTGGGTTTTTGTTATTCCAGATGAATTTGCAAATTGTTCTGTCTAACTCTTTGAAGAATTGGATTGGTATTTTGATGGGGATTGCATTGAATCTGTAGATCGCTTTTTGGTAAAATGGCCATTTTTACTATATTAATCCTGCCAATCCATGAGCATGGGAGATCTTTCCACCTTCTGAGGTCTTCTTCAATTTCTTTCTTCAGAGTCTTGAAGTTCTTGTACAAATCTTTTACTTGCTTGGTTAAAGTCACACCGAGGTACTTTATATTATTTGGGTCTACTATGAAGGTGTCGTTTCCTAATTTCTTTCTCGGCTTGTTTCTCTTTTTGTAGAGGAAGGCTACTGATTTATTTGAGTTAATTTTATACCCAGCCACTTTGCTGAAGTTGTTTATCAGCTTTAGTAGTTCTCTGGTGGAACTTTTGGGATCACTTAAATATACTATCATATCATCTGCAAATAGTGATATTTTGACTTCTTCTTTTCCGATCTGTATCCCCTTGACCTCCTTTTGTTGTCTGATTGCTCTGGCTAGAACTTCAAGAACTATATTGAATAAGTAGGGAGAGAGTGGGCAGCCTTGTCTAGTCCCTGATTTTAGTGGGATTGCTTCAAGTTTCTCTCCATTTAGTTTAATGTTAGTCACTGGTTTGCTGTATATGGCTTTTATTATGTTTAGGTATGGGCCTTGTATTCGTATTCCTATTCTTTCCAGGACTTTTATCATGAAGGGGTGTTGAATTTTGTCAAATGCTTTCTCAGCATCTAATGAAATGATCATGTGGTTTTGTTCTTTCCGTTTGTTTATATTATGGATCACGTTGATGGTTTTCCGTATATTAAACCATCCCTGCATGCCTGGGATGAAGCCTACTTGATCATGGTGGATGATTGTTTTGATGTGCTTTTGGATTCGATTTGCCAGAATTTTATTGAGTAATTTTGCGTCGATGTTCATAAGGGAAATTGGTCTGAAGTTCTCTTTCTTTGTTGGGTCTTTGTGTGGTTTAGGTATAAGAGTAATTGTGGCTTCATAGAAAGGAGTTCGGTAGTGCTCCATCTGTTTTCAATTTGTGGAATAGTTTGGATAATATTGGTATGAGGTCTTCTATGAAGGTCTGATAGAATTCTGCACTAAACCCGTCTGGACCTGGGCTCTTTTTGGTTGGGAGACCTTTAATGACTGCTTCTATTTCCTTTGGAGTTATGGGGTTGTTTAACTGGTTTATCTGTTCCTGATTTAACTTGGTACCTGGTATCTGTCTAGGAAATTGTCCATTTCCTGCAGATTTTCAAGTTTTGTTGAATATAGGCTTTTATAGTAAGATCTGATGATTTTTTGAATTTCCTCTGAATCTGTAGTTATGTCTCCTTTTCATTTCTGATTTTGTTAATTTGGACACACTCTCTGTGTCCTCTCGTTAGTCTGGCTAAGGGTTTATCTATCTTGTTGATTTTCTCAAAGAACCAACTTTTGGTTCTGTTGATTCTTTCTATGGTCCTTTTTGTTTCTACTTGGTTGATTTCAGCTCTGAGTTTGATTATTTCCTGCCTTCTACTCCTCCTGGGTGTATTTGCTTCTTTTTGTTCTAGAGCTTTTAGGTGTGCTGTCAAGCTGCTGACATATGCTCTTTCCTGTTTCTTTCTGCAGGCACTCAAGCGCTATGAGTTTTCCTCTTAGCACAGCTTTCATCGTGTCCCATAAGTTTGGGTATGTTGTACCTTCATTTTCATTAAATTCTAAAAAGTTTTTAATTTCTTTCTTTATTTCTTCCTTGACCAGGTTATCATTGAGTAGAGCATTGTTCAATTTCCACGTATATGTGGGCATTCTTCCCTTATTGTTATTGAAGACCAGCTTTAGGCCGTGGTGGTCCGATAGCACGCATGGGATTATTTCTATCTTTCTGTACCTGTTGAGGCCCGTTTTTTGACCAATTATATGGTCAATTTTGGAGAAAGTACCATAAGGAGCTGAGAAGAAGGTATATCCTTTTGCATTAGGGTAGAACGTTCTATAAATATCCGTTAAGTCCATTTGGCTCATGACTTCTCTTAGTCTGTCTACGTCTCTGTTTAATTTCTGTTTCCATGATCTGTCCATTGATGAGAGTGGGGTGTTGAAGTCTCCTACTATTATTGTGTGAGGTGCAATGTGTGTTTTGAGCTTTAGTAAGGTTTCTTTTATGTATGTAGGTGCCCTTGTATTTGGGGCATAGATATTTAGGATTGAGAGTTCATCTTGGTGGATTTTTCCTTTGATGAATATAAAGTGTCCTTCCTTATCTTTTTTGATGACTTTTAGTTGAAAATTGATTTTATTTGATATTAGAATGGCTACTCCAGCTTGCTTCTTCCGACCATTTGCTTGGAAAGTTGTTTTCCAGCCTTTCACTCTGAGGTAGTGTCTGTCTTTGTCTCTGAGGTGTGTTTCCTGTAGGCAGCAGAATGCAGGGTCCTCGTTGCGTATCCAGTTTGTTAATCTATGTCTTTTTATTGGGGAGTTGAGGCCATTGATGTTGAGAGATATTAAGGAATAGTGATTATTGCTTCCTGTTATATTCATATTTGGATGTGTTATGTTTGTGTGCTTTTCTTCTCTTTGTTTTGTTGCCAAGACGATTAGTTTCTTGCCTCTTCTTGGGTATAGCTTGCCTCCTTATGTTGGGCTTTACCATTTATTATCCTTTGTAGTGCTGGATTTGTAGAAAGATATTGTGTAAATTTGGTTTTGTCATGGAATATCTTGGTTTCTCCATCTATGTTAATTGAGAGTTTTGCAGGATACAGTAACCTGGGCTGGCATTTGTGTTCTCTTAGGGTTCTGTATGACATCAGTCCAGGATCTTCTGGCCTTCATAGTTTCTGGCGAGAAGTCTGGTGTGATTCTGATAGGTCTGCCTTTGTATGTTACTTGACCTTTTTCCCTTACTGCTTTTAATATTCTTTCTTTATTTTGTGCGTTTGGTGTTTTGACTATTATGTGACAGGAGGTGTTTCTTTTCTGGTCCAATCTATTTGGGGTTCTGTAGGCTTCTTGTATGCCTATGGGTATCTCTTTTTTTAGGTTAGGGAAGTTTTCTTCTATGATTTTGTTGAAGATATGTACTGGTCCTTTGAGCTGGGAGTCTTCACTCTCTTCTATACCTATTATCCTTAGGTTTGATCTTCTCATTGAGTCCTGGATTTCCTGTATGTTTTGGACCAGTAGCTTTTTCCGCTTTACATTATCTTTGACAGTTGAGTCAATGATTTCTATGGAATCTTCTGCTCCTGAGATTCTCTCTTCCATCTCTTGTATTCTGTTGGTAAAGCTTGTATCTACAGCTCCTTGTCTCTTCTTTTGGTTTTCTATATCCAGGGTTGTTTCCATGTGTTCTTTCTTGATTGCTTCTATTTCCATTTTTAATTCCTTCCACTGTTTGATTGTGTTTTCCTGGAATTCTTTCAGGGATTTTTGCGTCTCCTCTCTATGGGCTTCTACTTGTTTATTTATGTTTTCCTGGAATTCTTTCAGGCATTTTTGCGATTCCTCTCTGTAGGCTTCTACTTGTTCTCTAAGGGAGTTCATCATGTCTTTCTTGAAGTTCTCCAGCATCATGGTCAAATATGATTTTGAATCTAGATCTTGCTTTTCTGGTGTGTTTGGATATTCCATGTTTGTTTTGATGGGAGAATTGGACTCCGATGGTGCCATGTAGTCTTGGTTTCTGTTGCTTGGGTTCCTGCGCTTGCCTCTCGCCATCAAATTATCTCTAGTGTTACTTTGTTCTGCTATTTCTGACAGTGGCTAAACTGTCCTATAGGCCTGTGTGTCAGGAGTGCTGTAGACCTGTTTTCCTCTCTTTCAGTCAGTTATGGGGACAGAGTGTTCTGCTTTCAGGCCTGTAGTTTTTCCTTTCTACAGGTCTTCAGCTGTTCCTGTGGACTTGTGCCTTGAGTTCCAGGCAGGTCACTTGCAGCAGAAAAGTTGGTCTTACCTGTGGTCCCGAGGCTCAAGTTCGCTGGGTGTGCCCACGGGCTCTCCGAGGTGGCAGCGACCAGGAAGATCTCGCCGCCTTTCCGGGAGCCTCCGTGCACCAGGGTTCCAGATGGATTCTGGTGCTTTCCTCTGGAATCAGTAATGTGTGCAGAGAGCAGTCTCTTCTGGTTGCGCAGGCGTGTCTGCCTCTCTGAAGGTTTAGCTCTCCCTCCCACGGGATTTGGGTGCAGAGAACTGTTTATCCGGTCTGTTTCCTTCAGGTTCGGGCGGTGTCTCAGGCAGGGCTCCTGCCGCTCCTGGGAACCCTGGACTTCTGATAGTCACACCAGTTAGCCTTCTATTAAAATGGTTTAGGTTTGAGTTTGTGAGCTTGTTTGGTTTCGTCTGTACAAGGTTGTAGTTTTAGGTCAGAAAATGGTGCTGAGTGAAAAATCCACTAAAGTTGGGGGACCCGAACCTGACAGAGTCTCGCTGGACATCTCTCTCCAACCGCTTGGGGGAGTTAGAATGGGTGGATTACCCACAAGGCATCCCTAGTTGGCCTCCAGCAGGGAGCCCAGATTCAGAAGCTCCCTCTAGACAGCTACTGGCCTTTCCCTTGCTCCTGTCAGTTCTGTTCCTTTAGAGAACCCAACTAACGCATTCTTAGCTTTGGTTGCCTCACATCACCTCCTCTTCCTCATTCTTCTTGCTAAGGTCTCCATAAAACTTTTGACCCCTAGTATTTTACCAGCTTTCCTGTCATGTGTGTTCTATTATAGCCTCCCCTGTTAACTCTCCTTTCCTTCCCCCTCTCATACATTCTTTCTGCCTTTCCAACTTCCAAGATGGGGCAAGTAAAACATACAGATCTCAAACTTCGAAGTTAGGAGCTACATACGAGGGAGGACATGAGGCGTTCATCTTTCTGGACTATTGTGCTAGTTCCATGTATTATCTTACAAATGTCACAATTATATTTTTTTCTTTACAGCTGTATAAAATTCCATTGTGCACATGTACTGCATTTTTATCATCCGATGGACACATAGGCTTATTGGGTTTCCTAGCTATTATGACTAAAGCAGCAACGAATATGTATATTCAAGTGTCTCTGTAGGACGGCGTGGAGTCCATGGGAAATATGTCCATGAGTGGGATAACTGGGTCGTAAGGTAAGTCTGTCTTTAGCTTTTTGAAAAACCTCTATGCTGATTTACACAGTGGATGCACCAATTAAATAAAGAGCTCCCCTCCCCCCACAGTCTCACCAACATTTGTTGTCCTTTATTTTCTTAATAATAACCTCCTTGGCTGTGGTGAACCTCAAAGTAATTTTAATTCGCATGTTCTTACTGACCAGTGATACTGAACACTTTAAAAAGCATTCACTGGGCATTTGTATTTGTTCCTTTGAGGTCTCTGTGTTCAGGTTCATAGCTCATTTTTTTTTTTTTTACATTTTATACAGACCAAAACAAATGTTTATTTAGAGTCTTTTTTTTTTTTTACTGTGCTGACTGTATAAGAGAGTTAGATGAGTTTCTGCAGACATTTCATACACTCTGGGCTCCCACTGTTTCAGGTTCTTTCAGTATCTGAGGGTTTCCAGCTAATTCTTCAGTCTGCATTTCACATATCTCACCAGCTAAATGGTTTTTCTGTTCTTCTTCTACCATTTTCTTCCTCAGCTCTGCCTCTGAACAGACTGTCAGTTTGAGTGGCAAGTCCTCAACTTTCACAAAGTCTTCTTCATCAGACTTTTGACTTATGTTACCAGATTCTGCTTCGTAGTCATTGACTAACACTGGAGATTCAGTGTCAGGACTTCCAGCCAGAGAGCTCTGAAACCCTAGTGCCTAGAGTCAAAGAAGTTAAATCATAGCTCATTTTTAATGGGGTTATTTGTTTCCTCAGCATTTATAATCGCTTAACCTCCTGTGTAGTCTAGATACTCATGAGGTATTAGGTAATGTTGCTGGGGAAGGTTTTATTTTATTCCACACACTGCCTCACCTGACCGATAGTTTCTTTTGTTGCACCCAGGTCTTTTAACTCCATGGAGTCGATTTGTTGGCTTCATTTCGGAGGAGTATTGGGAGGACAATCGAGAAAGTCCTTCCCTAGTGCCTGGAGCAAGAAGAGCACTTCCCAACTGTTTCCTCTATCAGTGTCAGAGTTTCAGACCTTACGTTGAGGTCCTTGACCTGTTTGGAGCTGATTTCTGTGGAAAGTGAGAGAGAGAGAGAATCTAGTTTTAGACTTCTCCACACACACACATCCAGTTTTCCAGCACCATTTGCTGAAGATGCTATCTTTTCTCCTGTTTTGTTTTGTTTGCTTGTTTATTTGTTGTTGTTCTCTCTGACAGATATGATGTTTCACGGTCTTGTATATGGGTCCTCTATTCTATTCCACTGCTCTGTGTCTGTTTTTTGTGCCAGTGCCATGCTGTTATTAATTAATAAAGCTCTTAGTATAACTTGAAAACAACATGGTGATGCCCTTGCAGTACCTGGTTTACCTCAGATTGCTTTGGCTATTCTGAGATCCTTTATGTGAAGCATGCTACTGGGGTTTCTGTTTTGTTTTGTTTCGCTTTTTGATATTGCATTGACTTGGTAGGATGGGTATTTTGTAGAATTTATCCAACCGATTCATGAGTGTAGGGGGCCTTTCCATCTTTCTCTATTTCTTTCTTCCGTGTTTTAAAGCTTACCCTATGAAAGTCTCCTATATCCGAGGTTAAGGCTATTTCACTACTCTTTCCTGCTGTTGTCAGTGGAATTGACACTCTGGTTTCTCCTGCACAATGCCCAGATTTCTCTGTGTCAATTTTGTATCTGGCCACTTTGCTGAAGTGCCCATCAGTTCTAGGAGTTTCCCAGTAATCTTTAAGGTGGCCTTTGCACGGAGTCCTATCATCTGCAACTAGAGATGCTTTACCTTTTTCTTTCCTTATTTGTATCCCTTCATTTGCTTCCCTTGCCTTTTTGCTCCATCTAAGATTTCCAGTGTTTGATTGAGTAAGCACAGAGCCTGTGGACACCCTTGTCTTGTTCCTGGCTTTAGGAGAAATGCTTTCCCCCACTTAGTATAATGCTGCTATAAGGTTATCATATACATTCTTTAGAATGTTGTGATGTGTTCTTTCTGTTCTCAGCTTTTAAAGAACTTTTGACATAAAAGGATGTTAGCTTTTGTTACTTTGTGTGTGTGTCAGTGTGAAGACCATGTGATTTCTGTCTTTGAGACTACTTGTAGTTTATAAAACACGTTAATTTATTTATATGGAAATGTCCTTGCATCATTAGGACAAAGGCAACTTGATCACAATGCATGCTTTGTAAAACATATCTTCTCAAGTTTGGTTTCAACGTATTTTGTTAAAAGTTTTTGCAGCCATGTTCATCAGGGAACTTGCTCTGTAATTTCCTATTTTGCTGCTGTATCCTTGTCTGGTTTGGGTATCAGAGCAAGACTAGCTTCCTAACAAGACTTTGGTGACCTTCCTCCTTTCTTATCTTATGGAATAATGCAAGAAGAATTGGGTGCTAGTTCTTTGAAGGTTGGGTGAAGTTCATCAGGGAATCATCTGGGCCTGAACTTCTTAAAAATTGGCATAATTTAAATTCATGCTTCAATTTCACTGTCTGTTACAGATTTGTTTAAAATGTTTATCTCACCTTGGTTGAATGCTGTAGCTCAGGCAAACCTTGGACTTACAGTCTTTCTGACTCAGCTTCCAGAGTAGCCTGCTGAGAGCAAACTAGTGATGAAGAATAAGGTCAGAGGACTAGTACTTTATAAGAATTCCTATAAAGCCACAATATGCAACTCAATATTGTGTTGGCCTAAGAACAGTGATGTGAACCAGTGGGGCAGAGTAGAGAAGCCTACGACAAGCCAGCTGACCTCTGACGGAGCAAAGTTAATTTACTAAAAAGAAGTCTGTTACAGATGCAAAAACATCCTGGCAAAAGCGTCCTGGAATCTGGCCCAGTACAAACATTTAACTCCGTGTTTGTTTGTTTGGTATTTTGTGACAGGATCTCATGTAGCCCAGGCTGGTATGTAACTCATTATAAAGCTGAGAAGGATCTTGAATTCATGAACCTCTCCACCTCCAAATGCTAGGACTCCAGGGTTGGTATCATAGAGCCCTGATAATGAGTCTCTACTGCGAGCACTCTTCAGTGTTTTCTTTTCCTTCAAATAAGGTAAGCTGTGGAAGGCCAAGATAATCTAACCTTTGGATTGACTTGATCCTCAAGTCCAGCTGCCCTGAGTGAAGAGCTTTCATACCAGGATGAACCCTCTCTTGATGACCAGCCCGACTAATCATCACAGCATCCAGGCTGCTTGGAATCTTTGACAGACACCTCAAAGAAACTATGTTCCAGCTCTCGGGAACACTGCAACCAGGATGCAGAAGGCAGACTCCAGAATAGCTTGTTCCAGTCATGACTGCTGCAGGTGATTTACACCAGCCTTGGAAGACTCCACTAAAAGCAAGATAAGCCATGCTACCTCTGGATGACCTTGCTCAAAATGATTCTCTTTCATGGGGCAGGAGAAGATTCAGAAAAACGCTTGTGACTGGCCTGTGTGTGAGGCTCTCGAGAGGTGCAACAAATCATGCATGGCTGTGATTGGTCAGATCACAACCCTTCTCTGGCTATATAAGCAGGTTGTTTGGGGGATCATCTGAGAGGCTCCTCTCCTGTACGCTAAGTCCCACTGCTCCAATAAAGACTTCTGCCTAATTGCTCTTTTGGGTTAATAACTGAGTTCTTCATCAGGCAGAGCTTGCTGGATATGGAGAAATGGAGAAACACATAAACAGCAGCTAGAAGGTAGCTGAGAAGTTTGAGGGGGTCATCAGGAGCCGAGGACCCTGATAGTGAAAGTTTGAGTAGAAACACTGGGGGCAGGGGATAGCTAAGAGTTCAGAGAACAACTTGGGAGAATCTATAAGGAGCCAAAAGACAGCAGTGATACCCAGAATGCAAGAGAAGTGGAAACTGCAGGAGAGGCAGTGAAGAACTAAAGGTGGGCTGGGCCTCGTGGCTTTCACCTGTAATCCCAGCTTTTAAGAAACAGGCAAGAAGATCAGCATTCCAAACCAGTGTGAGCTACGTATTAAGAACCTAGGGATGACATTAGCTGAAATATCCAACAAGGGGAGAGAGAACCTGTAGAGACCATATCCAGAGGTTAAGCATGGCCCCCAATTGAGGTATGGGGCCACTCACCTTTCTCAAAGTTTTAACTCAGAATCGTTCCTGTCTAAAGGAAATATAGGAACAAAGAGAAGGGCAGAGACTGAAGGAAAGGTCATCTAGAGACTGCCCCACCTGGGGATCCATCCCATCTGCAGACACCAATCCCAGAAAATATTGCTGATGCCAAGAAGTGCTTTGTTGACAGGAGCCTGATATAGCTGCCTCCTGAGAGGCACTGCCAGAGCCTTACTGATACAGATGTGGTTGCTTGCACATCGGATTGGGTATAGGGACCCCAATGAAGGAGTTGGGAGAAAGACTAAAGGAGCTGAAGGGGTTTGGAAGGCCATAGGAAGAACAACACTATCAGCTGACCAGATCCCCCAGAACTCCCAGGGGCTAAACCACCAACCAAAGAATATACATGGAGGGATCCATGGCTCCAGCTCCAATAGCAGAGGATGACCTTATCTGGCATCAATGGGAGGGGAGGTCCTACGTCCTTCGAAGGCTCAATGCACCAGCGTAGGGGAATGCTAGGATGGCGAGGAGGGAGACTGGGGCTTAGGAGTAGAGCACCCTCATAGAGGGGGTGGACTAGGGCATTTTCTGAGGGGAAACACGGAAAGGAGATAACATTTGAAATGTAAATAGATAAAATAACCAAAAAGAAAACATAAAAAATACTTTTTAAAAAATAGGTTAAATCACACAAATAAGAATAATGACTTAATTCTTCCTTTGAAAATAAAGATGAAGATTCAACTACCAAAAAAAAAGGAATCACACACACACACACACACACACACACACACACACACACACACACACACAAATAAGCAGAGCAAGGGAAGAGAGGGCTCATTGAACACAAGTGTAAGGAGACCTGATCAGGATCTTGGAGGGTTGGGGCATGCTGGAGGAGAGAAACCAAGGCAGGAAGATGTCCAGAAGTTGTTAGCCAATGGGTTTGTCAGAAATGCTAAGTTCTAGGTTCAGTAAGAGAAACCTTGCCCCAATAACCAAATTGGAGAATGTCAGAGGAAGATACCAGATCAACCTCTGGCCTTGGCATACCCAGACACAGGTGCAGGTGGACAAGAATGCACACCACACACACACACACACACACACACACACACAGGCTAAAGATACAAATGAAGACTACCGAGGACTGGGAGTTCCATTCATCAGAAACATTCCAGAAAAACAGCCAGAGTGGAAGAGCTAAGGAACAAGAGACAGACTGGGTGTTGGCACTCTAGGCCCTGTGCAGTAAGTCTCCAGACTTGAAAGGTTGTAGCCATAAGCCTCTAGCTCTCAATGTGTCAAACAGTATCTCTAGATTTGGAAGCCCAGTTTGTTCGTTTTTCAGAACTGAGGGCCACCAGAACTATGGGAGGCTGCCATTTGCCTGTCTGTAATTTCTCTCTGCAAAGGGCAAAAGCACCCAAGCCAGCTGTTCCTCACACTGACAGCACTGCCATATTAAATTCAAGCTTTCCGAGGAACATCTTTTGCTTTGCTACTGATGGCCAAATATAAATCGTATTGATTGTAGGACTCAGACATTTGCCAAATGAATACTTCTGGGATTTTAATCGCCCTGCATGTAATGTGCAGTGCTACTAACCAGCAGATACTCGGAACGAAAGCCCTCAACTTCTTCAGATGATGCATACCTCATTAAGGCAAAGCCTTGCAAATGTTGTAGTCAGTCCTTCTTCAGAGACCCATAAATTATAAAGGAATATGTTTGAATTTCCCAAAATATGCAAATTATGTGTGTGTTCACAAGGCATGCCCGAGTAATCTTGGTTATTATACTGAGAAAGAACACCGTAGGCTCAAACATGAAGAACAGAATATAAACACTAATCCTCTTAGCTTCCTTGGATACGTTCTTTTCCATATTTGATGCTGCTTGCCTTTTGACTTGCTCAGCACATAGCTATGGGGTTAAGCAAAGGATACCTTTCATCTGTGTGGGTTTGGAGGCACAGTTGTCTGTACAAAGTTCAGAGCTCCCTGCCAATGCAGTAGGCTTCAGCTCTGCGGCTCAGCTACATGCCTCAATTTACAGGATAAATTCTGCTCCACCATGCTGATCACTCGAATGCTAACAAGTGATCTGAAAGGGAACCTGATACAGCCCTGAAGTGGGCTCAGTGCTTATGACCAAAAACCACATCAGACTGGATGACTGAGTCTCTAGCGGAGGGACTTGAGCCTCTGACTGTCTGAAGGAGGTGTTTTTAATCTTGTGATAAAGCCAGCTAGTCCATACGTCTCTGTGCTTGATAGGAGCATGGGGGGATATGTTATGATAAAAATCCCAATTATGCTGTTACCATCTGTTGATAGCATGTGCTTGTGGACACGTTGCCAGGAAATATTGAGAACAAAGGAAGAGAGAGGCCCTCATTCCAAAGAAACAGATCTCAGCTCCCACTGGGGTTCACTGGTTTGATTACAGATGTGTTGGAGTCCTCAGGGTCCAACCCCACACAAACTGAGCCCTTGGGAAGGGAAGGACTCAGGCAGACATGTTGGAAGAAATGGAACTAGAGGAAGTAGTGTTTCTATTCACAAAGCAACAAACCATAAAACCCTGTGTGAGAGGGAGAACCAATTAGCTTTCCGTTTATATGTGTACAAGACTGACTTACTATAAAGTTTTTTAAAAGGCCAGTCTTTGACAAGAATGATGGTTTATGCTTGTAATCTCAGTACTTGGGAAGGAGAGACAAGAGATTGAGAGTTTGAGGCCAGCCTGGAATATACACAAACAACACCCCCCAAAGGAAAAAAACCCTAACAAACAAAACAGGAAAAGGCCCTTGAAGAAAAAGCATATGCAAGATGTTTATTTTATTTGTGTATGTATGCTTGAGATAGAGTCTCATTAGCTAGCCCAGGGTAGCCTAAACTTTATTTTTTAACCTTGCCTAGATTCAAACCCATAACAATCCCCCATTTCTCAGCTTCCCAAGTACTGGGATGAAAAGTCTAAACTACTGTGCCTAACCACATATCATGACTTGATTCAATTTTTTTAAAAGATAAAACTTTAACTTTTTTATTGGATATTTTATTTGTTTACATTTCAAATGTTATACCTTTTCCTGGTTTCCCCTCTGGAAACCCCTATCCCATCCTCCCTCTCCCTGCTTTAATGAGGATGCTCCCCCACCCACCCACCCATCCACCCACTCCCTTCTGCCTCCCAGCCCTGGCATTCCCCTATGCTGGGACATGGAGCCTTCACAGGACCAAGGGCTTCTCCTCCCATTGATGCCCACAAGGCCATCCTCTGCTACATATGCAGCTGGAGCCATTGGTCCCTCCATGTATACTCTTTGGATGATGATTTAGTCCCTGGGAGCACTGGGGTTGGGGGAGTCTGTTTAGTTGATATTGTTGTTCTTCCTATGGGGTTGCAAACCCCTTCAGCTCCTCCAGACCTTTCTCTAATATCCCTTGAATATTTTATTTCCCCTTCTAAGAAGGACTGAAGCACCCACACTTTGGTCTTCCTTCTTCTTGAGCCTCATGTGTATCCTATAAATTGTATCTTGAGTATTCCAAGGTTTTGGGTTAATATCTACCTCAGTGAATGCATACCATGTATGTTATTTTGAGAATGGGTTACCTCTCTCAGGATGATATTTTCTAGTTCCATCCATTTGCCTATGAATTTCATGAAGTCATTGTTTTTTTGATAGCTGAGCCGTACTCCATTGTGTAGATGTACCACATTTTCTGTATCCATTCCTCTGTTGAAGGGCATCTGGGTTCTTTCCAGTTTCTGCTTTTATAAATAAAACTGCTATGAACATAGTGGAGCATGTGTCCTTGTTATATGTTGGGGCATCTTTTGGGTATATGCCCAGGAGTGTTATAGGTGGGTCCTCAGGTAGTGGAATGTCCAATTTTCTGAGAAACCTCCGGACTGATTTCCAGAATGGTTGTACCAGCTTGCAATCCCACCAGCAATGGAGGAGTGTTCCTCTTTCTCCACATCCTCACCACCATCTGCTGTCACCTGAGTTTTTGATCTTAGCCATTCTCACTGGTGTGAGGTGAAATCTCAGGATTGTTTTGATTTGCATTTCCCTGATGACTAAGGATGTTGAACATTTCTTTATGTACTTCTCAGCCATTTGGTATTCCTCAGTTGACAATTCTTTGTTTAGCTCTGCACCCCATTTTTAATAGGGCTATATGATTCTCTGGAGTCTGGCTTCTTTAGTCCTTCGTGTATATTGGATATTAGCCCTCTATTGGATGTAGGATTGGTAAAGATCTTTTCCCAATACACTAGTTGCCATTTTGTCCCATTGTCAGTGTCTTTTGCCTTACAAAAGCTTTGCAATTTTGTGAGGTCCCACTTGTCGATTTTTTTTTAACTTTAATTAAAGCTTGATTTGGACCTTCTCATACAGATGTTTGAGAAGAGCTACAAATAGTGTGATGCCGTAAAACAGAGCAAGGACTTTCCACGGGTAATCAGAGTCCACACACAAGGCACTGACCCATTGCCTTCCCCTCTCACTGTACTTGAATCACAGGCAACTGCCCATAAAAATGTCATTGTAGCTTTCAGATCGTTACTTGCTTGTTTGATCTGTGGAGAGGATACATTGTAGTTAAGGTTGATTTGAAACTCACTCTCCAGCCAAGGCTGGCTACAAACTTGTGGCCATTCTGCCACATCCTTGTGGGTGTTGAGATTGCAGGCATAAGTCGCTGTCCATGATTTAATGTTTTTTTTTTTTATTTTATAATATGATTCTGGAAAAGAGATGTGTTTTAAGCACATGTATACTACACTTGTGCTTTTATAGAGTATGTCTCCCCATGGCTTTTTCGGAGATCCTCTGTGTGGTTCATCCCTCCTTCCTCCGTCTCCTGCTCCCCAGTTCATAGCTTCTATGCTGGACTATCTCCCTCTCTAGACCTGCCCTGCTATGAAAGGTCGGGTCCGCAGACATGCAGCATTTGTCTTTCTAGGTCTAGGTTACCTCGCTCGGTATACTCTTCTCCAGTTCTGTTCATGGTTTGATTTTTCTTTACAGCACAGTAGTATTGTCTGGATGCATCACATTTTCATCATTGATTCCTCAGTTAGAGAACGTTTAAGTTGTTTCCATTTCGTAGCTGTGGTGACTAAAGCGTCAGTGCACAGGGCCCAGCAAGTGTCTCTGGGATAGAATACTGGGTTCTCTGGGCGTGTGGCGAGGAGTCACGTGGTAGATCTACTTCCAGCTTTTTAAGAATTCTCTACCTGACTTCCATTGTGTCGCAATCCCACCAACACTGAACAAGGGATCCTCTTCCCCACCTCCTCACCAGCATGTGTTGGCAGCTGTTTTATTGATCTTGGCCATTCTGACTTGAGTAAGTTGGAATCTTAAAGTAGCTTTAATATGTATTTCCCTAGTCACTAACACCTTTATTAACACCTTTAGAGGTATTTTCAGACATATTCCTCCTGTTGAGTTGTTTGTTTTCTAAGTTCCCTGTTTTTTCTTTGGTTTTTATTTTGTTTTGTTTTATCTTCTGAATACTAACCCTCTATCAGGCGTACAGCTGGCAAAGATCCTTCCTTCCTCTGTGGGCTTCCTCATCACTGAATTGCTTTCTTTTCTTTAGGAAGCTTTTTAGCTGGGTGTGGTACAGTACATCTTTAATCCTAACACTGAGGAATCGTAGGCAGGAAGGTTTCTGTGAGTTGGAGGCCAGCCTGGTCTACATGGTGAGTTCAAGGACAGCCAGAGCTACATAGTGAGTCCCTGTCTGGGAAAAGCAAAATAAGGCCAAACAAATTTTAGTGTTATGAGGTTTCATTTGTCAATTGTTGACCTAATTCCTGAGTGAATGGAGACATATTCAGAGAGTCCCTCCCTATGTCCGTATCACTTAGGACAGCACATATGTTCCCTTCTACCAGTTTTAGCACTTCAGGTCTCATGTCGATATCTTTGATCCATTTGGAGTTAACTTTTATGCACAGAACCAGCTATGGGTCTAACATCATTCTTCTACTTGTCTATATCCAGTTTTCCCAACACTACTTATTGAAGATGTTATCTTTCCTCCAGTGTGGATTTTGTAGTTTGACGTGTTTCTCAAATATCAGATGGCTGTCATTACCTGCACTCATGTCTGGCCTTCTATTGTTCTGTGATCTGGCACTCTGCCAGGACCATGCTGTTTTATTACTATAGCTCTGTAATATAGCTTGGAATTGAGTACAGCAATCTTTCAGCTTTTTTTCCCCTCATAGCTTTGATAACTTTGATTATCTGAAGTTTTCTTTTATTCCTTGGGAATTTAAAGTTCTTTTGTACTTTTGTGAAGAATGTTGTAAGGATTTTTCTTGAGATTGCATTCAACCTATAAATTGCTTTTGGTAGAATGGTCATCTTCACAATATTAATTCTACCAACTCTTGAGCATGAAGATCTTTCTATTTCTAGTGTCTTCTTCAATCCTTTTCTTCAGAGATGTAAAATTTTTATTGTAGAGGTCCTTCATTTCTTTAGTTAGGTTGATGCTTCTCCTTCCCTCCCCTCCTTCCTTTTGTCCTTCCTTCCTTCCTTCCTTCCTTCCTTCCTTCCTTCCTTCCTTCCTTCCTTCCTTCCTTCCTTTCTTTCCCCCTTTTTTGAGGCATCTCTGAATGGGAGTTTGTCCATGATCTCTTTCTCACTTTGCTCGCCAGTGTATCAAAGCTAATAAATTCTGTAAACTGCTTTTTTATCCTGCTACTTCTCTGAAAATGTTGATCATTTCTAGAAGTTTTTTGGTGGGGCCTTAAGAAAAATATATCATTTATAAACGGGGACAGCTCGGCCTCTCCCTTGTCCATTTTGCTCCCCTCTAATGTCCTTCTCTTGCCTGACTGCTCCAGCTTGTGCTTCAAGCACAGCAGTGAAAGGGAGTTGGGGAGAGCAGGCAGCTCTGTCATTCCTGATGCTACGGTCCTCCATTTAGGATGACGTTGGCTGTGGTTCATCCTCTATAGCCTTCATTATGGTCAGCCATGTCCTTTCTAGTCCTGCTTTCTCTAGGACTTTTATCATGATGTCATGTTACATTTCTTCAAAAGCTTTTCTCCCCCTTTTGCATCTATTGAAGTGATCACTGCTTTTGGTTGTTAAGTGCATTCATGTGGTTTATCACATTGTGGAGGTTTAACCTTCTCTGCATGTCCCAGATAAAGCCAACCTGACAGTGGTGAGTGGTCTTGTTGGTGTGTGTCTGTATTTCATTTGCAAGTACTTGATTGAGCATTTTTGAATCTGTGTTCATCGGGGATTTTGCCCTGCCATTTTCTCTTCTATGAGTGAGTCTTCACCTGCCTTTGGTATTTGAGTAATAGTGACTTCATAGAAGGAGTTTGGAAGTGTTCTTTCTGTTTCTGTTTTCTCTTCGTTCTATATTTTTATTTTTGTTTATTTATTGTGCTAATTTAAGAATTATTGGCTGTAAGTCTTTTTGAAAGTCTGATAGAATTCTGTTCAGAATCCATTGGGGTGGCAGATTTTATTTTATATTTAAGTTGGAAGACATTTTATTACTTTTTCAAGCTCCTTGTTTTTTAAGGGTCTTTTTAAGTTTTTGATCTCTTCTTGATTTTATTTTGGTGGTTTGGGTAAATATAGAAATTTGTTCATTTCTTTTAGGTTTGAACATATAATGGAGCATAAGTTTGTAAATTATTCCCCTTATGATATTCTGAATTTATCCTATATCATTGTAATGTTTTCACATTCATGCATGATTTTGTTTATTTAAGTCCAGTCTTTTTTTATTTATTAGTCTAAGAAACTTTTGATCTTATGAAAAGAAACTTTTGTTTCTTATGAAAGAAACAACTTGGTTTCACTGAATCCTTGTACTTTTGTTTCTCTGTTTCTATTTCCTTAATTTCTTCTCTGATTTTTAAATATTTTTCCTGATTTTGTATGTTCTTATTTATCAAACCTTTGGGTTATATTATTTACAGGAATTTTAAAATTTTCCTCCTTGATTTATTCTTTGACCCATTCATCATTCAGAACTATTATTTAAATCAGACCTGTTACTTTCTCTTCATGATTTGTGTAATTTCTGGAGATTTTTTCCTGTTGACTATAAGCTCTCTTGTATTGTGGTCACATAGGATATATGGATGTGGCAGTTTTTGTGTTTGTTTGTTGATCTTGTTTTGTTGTTGTTGTTGTTGTTTAATCAACTCCATACAAAGTACAGGGAACCTCATCTGAGAAATTCCCTACATCAGACTGGCCTATGGGATAGTCTGTGGGGGATTCTCTTGATTAATGAGTGATGTGGTAGGGGTCCATCCACTGCTAAGTAAGTAGGTAGTCTTTTGTAGTATAAGAAAGCAAGCCAAAGGGGAGGGGATGCATGGCTCTCCCTATAAAGGAGAAATAAAAAAGATTTTGCTGCTGGACTCAGGGCAGATGGGATGGGAACAGGAGGAATCAGCCATGGAGTAGGGAGACTACAGGGAGACATGACTGGAATTGAAGGACAGTTAAGGGCTGATGAGGAAGCCCCGAACAGTGGAAACTCTCAGGAATTCGTAAGAATGACCCTAGCAAAGACTTCTACTAATGGGGGAAACAGAGTCTGAATGGAGCATCTTCTATAACAACAAGACGTCTAGCAGGGGGACTGGAACACCAACTTAGCCATAAAACCTTGGATCTACAACCTGGTCTGTCTACAGGATGTGCTGGAGTAATGGTGGCACAGTACTTGTGGGAGTGGCCAACCAATGACTGGTCCAACTTGAGGTCCACAGTATGAGAGAGAGCCTATGCCTGACACTGCCTGGGTAGCCAGGAACCAGAGGCTGGATAGTCCAGAGATACAGAATAGAACCTGAACAAGTCTGAAGGGAAAAGCCAATGAATTGTAGGGGTGCACTGTGTGAAAGTTGTCTTTATATTATTCCGTTGCTGAGTACTGGCCGGGTGGTGGTATTTTATTCTTATGGATCATCACCTGCCTCAGTACTCTTGCTCGATGGTTTAATAAAGATCTGATGACCAATATCTTGACAGGATAGGGAAAGCAGAACTTCCTGTCTGAGAGGGGTCTCTGGGAAAAAGAATTAGGCCCTGGAAGATTTGCCAATGAGACACAGAGGAGATTAGATCTACCAGGAGATAGAGAGAGCTAATAGGCCAATTGGTGGGACATGGACTAGAATAGTTGAGTTAAAGTTAGATGTGCTAGTTGGCCAGTAGCTTAAGCTATAACAAAAGTTAATAAATCTCTGTGTCATTATTCTAGTGGCCTAAGAAATCCCACCATATGAAATGATCCCTAATTATATTCTGCTATCCTCATAATAGGTGCTAAGCCCAACTGTGATGAGAGACACTGATGGGTGCCGATGCAGAGATTCATAGCCAAACACTAGAAGGAGCCAGGGTAACCCCACAAACAAAGGGGAGGAACGATTGTAGGAGCTGAGGAGAAGACACCACGAGATCATAACCCACAGAATCAACTAAGTAGGGCTCAGAGGGGCTCATAGAATCTGAATCGACAATCAGACACACTGTATGTGCCTGAGCTAGGTCCTCTACGTATACATTATACTTGTGTAGCTTGGTGTTCTTGTGGGATTCCTTAACAGTGGGAGTGGGTGTTGTCTCTGACTCTTGTCTGCTCAAGGAACCTGTTTTCTCCTACTGGGTTGCCTTGTCCAGCCTTGATATGAGGGGTTGTGCCCTGTCTTACTGTAACTTGTCATGCCATGTTTGATTGATATCGGTGGGAGGCCTGCTCTTTTCTGAAGGGAAACAGAAAGACTGGCTCTGGCGGGAGAGGGAGGTAGGAGCAGGATTAAAAAGTTGAGGGAGGGAAAACTGCGGTCAGGATGTAATATATAATAGATGAGAGAGAGGGAGGGAGACAGACAGACAGACAGGCAGGCAGGCAGAGGTGGGGACACTGAACAATCCAGTGATTAAACTCTTTTCTACTCTGGTTGCTTTTGGTCATGGTGTGTATCATAACAACAAAAAAAAGCAAATTGGAAAAATAAAGTTATTTCAAGTTTTCTATATTTGTTGAGAATTTCTTTTGTGTCCCAGTATGTGGTCATTTTAGAGAAACCTCATGGGCTGTTTAGTACAGTGTATATTCTTTGGTGTTTGGGTAAAATATTTTATTGCTATCTGTTAGGTCCATTTGATGTATGATATCATTTAATTCCAGTGCTATTCTGTTGGTTTTTTTGTCCAGATGACTTGTCTATTCAAGATAGTAAGTTACTGAAATAACCTAGCATGTGTGTGTTTGTGTTTGTGTGTGTGTGTGTGTGTTTAAGTTTTATTAAAAGATTTTTTGTTGAGTATCATTTTTACTTTTATATCCGAAATTAAAATATAATTGTCATTTCCCTCTTCCCTTTTCTCTCTCCACCCTTCCCATTGAACTTCTTTGTTTTCTCTGAAATTCACATCCTCTATTGCCTTAATTGATGTAATTGTGGAATATATATATATATATATATATACCTAAATATATAAATACATGCTGCTTAGTACATATAATTGTTCCTTGTATTGTATAGTTTGGAGCTAACCCTTGGTATGGGATAACCAACTGGGAGGCTCTTCTCCAGAGAGGACTATTTCTTCTATGCTCAGCATCCCTGTAGCTCCTTGTCTAGAACTCATGAGCTTTGCCCATGTTCAGGCAGTCATGTTGATGAGATATCTTGGGTGTAAGTTCTCTGGCCTTTGTAGAAGACAACAATCTCACAGCAAACTTTCTGTTCCTCTGGCTTTTTTCAATCTTTCTGACCCCTCTTCTTCAGTGTTCCCTCAGCCTTAGGTGCAGGAATTGGGTAATAGCTAGATCAGTTGGGACTGGGCACCAACCACACAGTTACATATTCTCCACATTTTATCAGCTGTGGGGTTTTTTGTGTAATGGTTATCAATGTTGGCAATATGTTTATTCTATTAGGGGTTGTGAGCTATGCTTTTGCATGGGTATGAAGGTAAATATTCAAGTAATTACAGTTTCGGTTGTGTTCTTTGTACAGTATCTGTGCTGTGTTTATCTCTTCAGCCCAAGTATCACTTCCACCATTGTCTATAGGGCTGGCTTGGTAGACACGAATTCTTTCATCCTGTTTATATCATGTAAAGTTTTTCTTTCTCCTTCAACTACAACATAGTTTTGCTTTGCAAAGTCATCTGGGCTGCATCTGTGATCTTCTAGAGCCTGGAGTACATTTCTTCAAGTTGTCTTGGCTTTTTAAGTTTTCATTAAGCAGTCAAGTGTTGTTCTGATGGGGAAACCTTTATATATGACTCGTGATTTTTCTCTTGAGGCTTTCAATACTCTGCTTTTGTTCCGTGTCTTTAGTGTTCTATCTACAATATGCAGTGGGGAGTTTCTTTTATGCCCCTATCTGTCAGTGTTGTCAGTGTTCTGTGTGCTTCTCGTATCTGTTTAGGTATGCCTTTCTTAATTCAGTCATATTTTCTTCTATGATCCTGTTGAAGATCTGGTCTAGGACATTGATCTGGGATTCCTCTGTGCCTACAATTTTGAAGACTTGAGAATAGTTTTCGTTCATTTGGTTGGTTGGTGGTTGTTTTGTTGTTATTGTTTTGTTTTGTTTTTCATTGCGCTCAATGTTTCTGCATATTCTCACAAGTTAGTTAAAAAAAAACAAAACAAAACAAAACCATGTTCTTTGCATGAATGATTCAGTTCCTGTACTGTGCTTCCAAGTTCCGAAATCTATCTTTTCCTTGATCCTGAATTTTCTGATTATGTTGTTTAGTTTTTCAATTCCATCTTTATTGTAACTTTATTGTAACTTTACTTTTTTCCCAATGCACTCACTCCTACACACACACACACACACACACACACACACACACACACACTCCAGACCATCAAAAATAGTTTGAAAGCACAAATGTATTGATTGCATTCTTCTTTGTATTTCATATTGAAAATTTTAGGCTCCATATATTGGCTAATCTTTTTTATTTTTATTTGTCTGTTTTTGAGACAGGGTGTTACTGTGTAGTTCTGGCTGGCCTGGTTTGAGAAAAGCATCTATTTTCAATAAAAGGGAGAAAGGAATTTAAAAAGGATAAGCCAAATGTTGTGGCATATGGTTTAACCCCAGCACTCCCCAGCACTGGGCACTCCCCAGGGAAGGCAGAGGAAGGTGGATCTCTGAGTTTGAGGCCAGCCTGGTATACATAGTGAGTCAGAGTTGCTTTGTCTTCTCCTTCTATTTCTTCTAACAGCTTCTCTTCTTCACTGAGGACTCAGTTTTGCTGATGACATCAAGAAAACTCTAGAAGCAACTTGAAGCATTACTGAATTTTTTTTCCACATTCTTTACCCTACTATCCAAACCACCATTCCTAGGCTTCTGCTTGATGCTATCAATTGCTAGTCAGTGTTAATGGTTTACATTACTATATTTATCCACGTTTTAAAGCATGGAAGAAGATAAGTAACTTGAAAATCTTTTAAAAGCTAATGTGTTGATAAGTTGTGGGTAGGTGAAAAGAGTTTCCTAGCTGTCTCTTCATTGACTACTGACTTATTTTTAAAGTTTGAAAACTGTAATATTTAGCATAGAACCTATTCTAACAGTTTGTCTAGACTTCATCTCAGAAGGCCATCGGCTTCAATGTAAATTATTTAATTTGGATTTATCATGTTTGATACCTCATATATAATTACATTACATCACATAATTACCCTTGGCCCTCATAGTTAAGCAGAGAGCTAAGTTTTCCATTTCATTTAAGCTCATCTTTCCACAAAGCTGAATGTGTCATTTACAGGTGAAAAGAACTGTCGATAGTACTTATTGAATCAATGAAGACTGTCATAGAACTATGATATGTAGGGGTAACAGGAAGCTGAATATGCTGGGATTGTGCCATAAATAAAGATTAGAAATCAAAGGACTCTGGGTTACAATGACAGTTCTCAATATGTAAACTATGTGACCTTGGTTGAATTATATAATTTTTTAAAGCCTCTACTTTTTTGTTTCAATATTTGAATATCCAAGCTACTTTTTCAGGTGTCTCCAAAATATTTTGATTATTTATACCTGTGAAACATAATACCCAAAACAACTATTGCTTTTATGGGATCACAAATTTCACCTCAAGTGGGCAGTGTGTCTCTGTCCACATGGGTATCATTTGAGTTGACTGGGCCTGGAGGCCCCAAGAGGTATGGTAATGTGACACGTCTCCACATCTATATGTGTGAGTGCTGTGGTATACTGTCCTTTAAATCTTCTATCCCTAGTGACTCTTCTTCTCTAAGGGATCAGCAAACTTCCTGTGTTCTAAACTCTGATGCCCTATGACATATGTCATAACTACCAGGCTATTCCAGCATGAAAGCAACTACAGACGATGAGCCAGCAAGTCAACAGCACTGTATTTCCAGAAAGTTCTATTTATGATATGAATATTTATATTTCATATATGTCTTTTTAGCCTCTCCCCTGTTTAAAAATGTAAAACCAACTCATAGCCCAAGGATCATCAAGAGAGGTGGACTGAACTCCAGAACCCAAGTGGAGGTTGCAGAAGACGCATACGACTTATGCTGGGTATGATGGCACATGTCTGCCATCCCAGCATGCCGGAGGCTAAGTGGATAATAAGTTTGAGGCCCAAATCGACTATAGAGCAAGTTCCAGGCCATTGCTACAAAGTGAAATTGAACCTCAGAGAGGAAGAAATAAAATAAAATAGTTGTTGCTTGGAGACACAATAGCACCTATTTTGTTCAGCTTGTGTTGAGAAATTAATAAAATATGGAAAGTATTCATGGTTAATGTAAGAACCAGTCATTGTTATGAAGATTGTTATTATTTTATGCCATGGTTTAGAAATAATTTATCATTTTCAATTATCCTAAGGGTTTCTAGGATTCATAAAAGTCTAGACAACAAAACATAACAAGATGCCAAAAAAAATCAGGGTCTAATAGATTCAGGAGTCATTTTGTCTGGTTTTTTTTTTAAACTGATTCATTTCAGAAAAGAATTGTTTTAAACAAAGAAAAAACAAAACTGGGCCTTTACTAAAAAATATAAATAAAATCACTTCTCGGCCTTATGGCTAAGATCAAGTGTAAAATATAAATAAAAAGACAAATAAATTTTTAGATAAATATGTTCTATTTACCTTTGTAACAGCTAGATAAAATTGATATTTGCATAAATAATATGGTAGACAAATCTGAGCTATTTTTCTTCATTGCATAGCATAAAACACAACAATTGATAAATCAGCAAAGAGTCTGATTTGCGATTGCAAAATGGGCAGGACCTGAAACCTTTGGAGTTTTGCAAGTAGATACAGTTTCATGTGGTGAGTTTCTAAAATAAGACAGCAAGTGGATAAAAGGATCAACACATGAATAAAAGCATGAACAACTGCAAATAAACTAGATTCCTGAGTAATAAATCTTGAATCTCACCGTTTGATCACCCTTATCAGGAAGAAGCCTGAGAAAATAGAAGCTCTCTGCATCCTGCCCAGAAGGTCAAGGATGCGCTGGGAGTCATTGGCTTCACATTCCAAAGAGGAGGACCCTCCACTGAGAATGCGAAGAATGGCTCGGGTCTTGATGAAGCCACTGCTGAAGGGGCAGCCTTTCCACTGGACCACAGCAAGGCAGGATTCAGGGTTTTCAAAACTGTATACACTTTGAAGTTACTCAGATGTTATCCAGAATCTTTGTTGATGTGGCCAACTGCCCTGCATTCCATTAGGTGAGAAAAACGTCCACAAAGTTGCAGGCAAAATGTGCTACAAGTTTTAATCAAGCAACATAAGAGACACACATGGAAAAAACAGCAGAGGGCCTTGCCAAACATAATGGTGGCTGTCTCCGAGTAGCAAGATTTAAATTGACTTATTGACCTGTTTCCTTTGACTTTTTTCTTTGTTTTCCAAGTTTGCTGCTGTGTGTGTTACTTTTAAAATAGAAAAGTTATTTTTAAACAAGACTAGGTCAGGAAGAGGTTGCCAACAATAATGCGTTATTAATTAATAAAACAAATCATTTGACAGTCCTTACTGAACAATGTCCTACCTCAGCACATTATATCGCAGTGCGGTTTTAATCTTTCATATGGGATGCAGTTAGGAGGCATCATATGTATTTTATTGTTATTAGTTCCTGTTACACTTCACTAACAAATCAAAACATGTGAAGAAAGTTGCCCATAAAATCGCATATTCACAGACAGGGAACACCCTGAAAACAATCCCAAGATCTGAACTGTAAACTCTGCTGAATTAGACTTGGATCAACTTGTTGCTCAATGAATTATTACTATCAAGCTGGAATGATTGTCACTGCTGATTAAAAACCAAAAAAAAAAAAAAAAAATCCTTTCCTCACACGTTTTCTATGTTGAGTCACCAACGCCCGTCTGTAGTTCTGCAAACTCTCTAACAATGCTTGAATCCTGGAGCACTGCCATCTTGCCAGAATCTATCACTTTGCCCGTCCACTAAAAATAGCAACAGCTTTTGGTTTAATCCACTGCTCCCTGACTTGATTTTGTGATGCATTTGCCAGTTTAGGAACATAAATTGTCAGGCAGCGTTCTTTCAACCTCCTGGCTTGGCATCAACTGACTCTTCTGTGCTTGCCTCACCTAAAGGGTTGCTTACTTGTCACCTGATCTGATTGCTCAAAGTGCTTGACAAGTCACATGCCCTCATCGTTGCTGAGTCAGGGTCTCTGAAAGCGGAGAACTTCACCTGTGAATTCCAATCCCGTAGATCTTCAAGAATGGGGACCTAACCCAGCATGGTAGCTCACACCTGTAATCCCAGAACTCAAATGGCTGAGGCAGAAGGATCATCCTGAGTTCAAGACCAGTTTAGGCTACATAGTTCCAGACTGACCCGGACAGCTGTATGAGACCGTGTCTCAAGACAACTGCAGCAAAAGAGTTTAAGAATTGATCCGAGAATTTAAAACCAGCCTGGGCTGCATGAGTTCTACCAAGAAGGAGGAAGAGGAGAAGGAAAAGGATGAGAAGGAAGAGGTAAAGAGAGGAGGAGGGAAAAGGGGAAAGATAAGAGCACCAGGCCAACCAAAGTGACACAGTCACTTCAAGAAAAGAGAGAGGGAGGGTAGAGGGGATGGGGTGGCTATGTGCTGGGGTATTGTTTTGTTTCCATATTAAAATCTAATCCAAGAAGAAGGAACCTAGCCATGAATAGATCCATCTAACTCATTCCCAGTGCCTCAGTCTAGAGATACAGTCCATGGATATACCGCTTTGCTTGCCTAACATGTACAAAAGGTACACAGTGTCCCACCAGGAAAAAAAAAAGCCTGTTATGTGTGATTCCAGCACTTGGGAGACTGAAGTGGCAGCAGTCGTGAGTTCAACACTAACGTGGGCTACAGAGTGAGACAGAGACTCTTATACAAACAATCAAAGCAGTTGTTTTATATCTATGATCAGATGGCAGAGGCACGGTCTGACCCCTTGGGATTTCTTTCAACTCTGCCGAACTTGGCATTTCCCCCTGTGCATTGATTGAACAAATATTTGCAAAGTGCTGCCAGCCCGAAGAGCTGTGTGCTAAGATGTTCGTGGACACCGAGTCGCCAGAGGCACGCCTGTGTCCTTCAATAAAGGGGCCTTACCATTGCACTTGCATGCTGGTTAGTTTGTGTAAATTCTTTCCCACATAAATAGTACCAAAACAATTCCATTCTGTTTCTTTAGGCTATGTATTTCGAGGAATCCTTGAATCTGCTTAATTTCTCTCTCTCTCTCTCTCTCTCTCTCTCTCTCTCTCTCTCTCTCTCTCTCTCTCTCTTTCTCTGTATGTGTGTGTGTGTGTGTGTGTCTGTGTGTGTGTGTGTGTGTGTGTTTAAAGAAATAATCCTTACAGAGTTACTTTGGATAATTCTAATTGATGAATCCTGTGTACAAAATTGAGTCCCCACTGTTCTTCCTGGGGATGCTAGGGAAGGAACCTACAGGCAACTTTCTGAAGAGCAAGCTTAATCTGCATGGATAATACAATGTGGTTTGTTGATAGCAGGCAATAACTTATTCAAGTCATGGATGAAGGGTTAAGTGCATCTATTAAGGATCCCACAGCCACTGACTATGGGTTTCTTATCTATATTAGATGTCCCTTAACCAGCAGAACATTTTTGTTCCTTCTGTTTCTCCACTCAGTGACCCCTCTTCACGATATTACCACTCCTCTGTTCAGGCTCCCTTAGCATTAGTTGTTCCCTGGTGTTGCTGGTAACAGTCTAATTTCCTTCTAAGACCAGCAGAGGCTATTAACTTTCTGTTCCAGAAACTCCTCCAGTGTGCAATGCTTCAAGGCAAAGAGAAGTATATTTGCAGAGGATGAGAGGAAGAGCAGCTTGGCCAGCCTCCCCCAAACCCAGCCAGGAGAATTATCATGGCCTCCAGAAAATATAAACCAGCTCCCATAATCTCAGTCCAGATGTCTTTACATCCATTTTTTGATTGGATACTTTAAGTAGACTCGGCCTTATCATCATGACAGATTTTCAGAGTCTCAGAAGAGCAAGGTCTATGCCTGGAAGACAGAGAAATCCCATGGTGGAGGATGCAAAAACTAGAAGCTGATTCCATAAAAGGGACTGTACAAAATGTTCACATTCTCTCTTCCCTGAAAACAGAGAACTCCTTTTAAACATAAGAATTACCATGAGTGTCAAAAAACACACCACAGACACAGATTGACCATTGAAACTAGGAGTAAAGCATGGCCATGGAGAAGTGTGAGTAGAAAACCAGGTTTTAAACAATCATGTCCAAAGAGCAGCAGCTCAGTGTAGTGCAACAGAAGCCAGGAACGGCTAGCTTCCTGATGTAAGGACTTTGAAGGTGGGAACCGGGGAAAACCGAAAGGGAAGGAGGGCATGGTTATTGTTGTCTAAAGTAATTCTTAACCTCCTCCCCCAGATCATAAACTAAAGGTAAATATCGTTTGGCAGCTGGATAACTGGGTGTGACAGCACAATGCCTATAATCTCAGCACGTGGGAGTAGAGGCAAGGAGATGAGGGATAGAAAGCCAACCTTTTCTACAAAGGGACTTTAAGAGTAGCTTGGACTGCAGGAGAGCCTATCTTAAAACAAACACACACACATATACATATACACACACACACACATACACACATACACATACACACATAACACGTACACATACATACATACACACATACACACATGCATACACATACACACACAACACACATACACACATATACACACACATACACATACATATACACACACATACACACACATACACACATGCATACACATACACACACATATACACAAATACACATACACACATACACACATAATACCCACACACACACACTCCCACATATACACACACATATACACATACATACACACACATACACATACACACACATATACACATACACACACATATACACACATACCCATATAAAACCCACAGTACACACAAACACATATAACACACACATACACACACATATACACAGACACACAGACACACACATACATACACACACACACATACACACACAGCTTACCCACAATAAACAAACAAAAACCTTTGACATATAGTAATAACCGCACAGGTTATTTTTCAGATTCAGAGAGTTCCAACCCCTCAGTATTGAGGTACTCAGTGAGCTACTTTATTTTTTGTCTTAAGTGGAAAAGTACTCCTTGCAAACCAATCTTTAACATGGGATTCTATGGACCGTCTACTGTTTCAACCAATGCTGCTTCAGGAAGAGCTAGAGGCTCATCACAACTGCCTAGAAGGAGACAAGATTAAGGCCTTTCCAGGCTAAGCACAGGTCAGCCCTGCCACTGACTTTGCTACTTCGTCATGTAGCAGTGACCACTCTGTGACACCTGCTGGCCCAGACAAATTGGTGTCACTAGAGTTGAGGATAGTGGATGTTTCTTGGATACAAATGTTTGTCTCTGAAGTCTGAAGTCAAACTCTGGAAGAAGCTGAAGCTGTGTGGTTTAGGTTAAGATGTTAGCAGACTGCAGGTGCCAGTGGTTGGTATTTGTGGAGATGGGCTGGAGTTGGGCAATTTGGGCAATAGATATAATCCATCTCCAACACGAACATCCAGAAATCCAGTTTCAAAGCTGTTTGCCAGAGGGACTAAAGTCTGGAATGGAGTTTTGAGTCCCACTCTCATGTGTAACCTCCAGGCAGAGGTTACCATTTGGGAGAACATAAGAAACCAGGGTTCCCTCCGGCATTCCTGGCAAGAGAACCAAGGGCATTTCTGCAAGTATTGCTTTTGCAGCCCTGTCCTTCAACTGCCTAGTCAGTTGCTATTTCCTGGCATCACAGAATCACTGTGGAATCCTGTCAGATCTTACCATCTGTGGAAGCTGAAGTCTGAGTGTAAGGTACACAACCATGAAACGTTGTTTTGTTTTGTAGAGATAGGGTCTTAGGTACCCCCAAGATGACCGTAAACTCCCTATGTAGTCTTGATCTTCCTGCCACCACCTCAGAAGCGCTAGGATTATAGGCATACAATGAATAGCATGTGTCTTAGTTAGGGTTTCTATGTCTGATAAAATCCCATGACCAAAAGCAACCTGAGAAAAAAGGGGTTTATTTGGCTTACACGTCCAGGTAACCGTCCATCACTGAAGGAAGTCAGGGCAGGAACTCAAACAGGGCAGGAACCTGGAGGCCAGAACTGATGCAGAGGCCATGGAGGAGTGCTGCTTAGTCGCTTGCTTCCCAGGACTTTCTCAGCTTGCTTTTTATACACCACAGGGGCACCTGCCACCCACAATGCACTAGCCAGGCCCACAAAGACCTAGCCCAATCACTAATTAGAAAATGCATAACTGTCTTGCCTACAGGCAAATCCTGTGGATGATGCATTTTCTCAATTAAGAGTCCCTCTTCCCAAATGACTGTATCTTGTCTCAAATTGACACAAAACTATCTGGAACAGCATGCTACCTCCATGTTGGCTCATGAAAACAAGAGATAGTCAAAATGTAGATAGAGCTCTGGACCATTTTTCCGTTCAAGCACTAAGCTCATGCAAATCCAGAAGACTCTGGCCAGCAGTAAGAGCTTAATTAAGTTTGGTTGGGGAAATGAATGAATGAGTGAATGATTGAATAATTTCCCTAACTTGTCCCAATACATTAGGGGGCTATAGTCACCTTCTGCAGCTCCTGACGTGTCCAAATCAATTAGGGTAAAGTTAGTGCAGATCATGTCCCAAAGATGGTAATATCTTCACCTAAGTACCCTCAGATTCATATTTTTTTTTAATTTTTACCATCTGAGAAAATCCTTCAATAAGAAGTATCATGAACGTGTTCCCCATTTTGTATCTTTTTATAAATCAACTTAATTTTTGCTCACTTATTTTTTGAGACAGGCTCTTACTCTATAGCCCCGTTTAGCCTGGACCTGTCTTCTTTGCCCACACTGGCCTCTAACATTGGCAATTCTGTCTTAGCCTTCCAAGTGCTGTGATCATAGGCATGTACCATCATGCCTGGGACAAGTGAATTTTCTGAAGTCAGTTTCAGTTTGTATCAAGACTTAGCAAAACACACGACTTCCGCACATCCCCTATCCTTGTGCACAGCTGGCCCACTGTCAAAGCCCTGCACTAGAGCGGTCTGCTTGTCAGCAGTCAATGATCTTTCTTATTGCTGAGCATCAAGTGTTATTTCTAGACTTTGGATGACTTCCTTAATCTTCCCAAGGCACGTCTTCTGTAAATACTTTCTCCTAGTCTGTGGCTTGTCTTCTCCTTCCCTGGTCTCTGACAGGATCATCACATGTGAGCCAAAGACAGAAAGTGTTCAGTCTAAGAAGGGATCCCAACCCTCCACATCACTGAGTCACTGAGCTGGAAAATCCCTCTTTTTAGAAAAATAGGCCTCTGCATTATGAAGAATGCATGGTCCTATTGCATTTGAAAGAATCCTAATCCTAAACCCATCAAATGCCAACCATAGCAGAGAAAAATATTGTCATATGGTAGCAACCATCCTCTAGCCACAAATTATGCCTGACTGAGAATTTTTAATTCAGAGGAATTAATCAGTGATGATGAGATTTAAGCAGCAGTGAGGAAAAAGAGGTGTCAAAAATATGTTTACTTCAAAGACCTCCCCAGAGGCCCAGAAGTCACAACAGTGTTTTTTATTTAGTTCATTCTGCTATGTGTACTGATCCTGCATGCAAATGTATCCAGGATCTATTTTTACCACTTATCACAATTAAATGTACTCTTTCCTTCTTAACCATATCCCTGTCCTGGGCTTGGGCGTATGTCATGGCAGAAGGGTACTTGCCTAGCATGCCTAAGATTGTGCAAAAACAAAAGCAAAACGTAACATGTTCACACGATAAATGAAAAGTCCATGGCGCTGTGGAATCCCAGTCTGGCCTTTACTTGGTGGCCCTCTGGCCTGGGAAGCCTGTAGTAGTAACTTCTGGGTACCTGGCCATTCCTCTATTTCACACTCAAGTGCGTGTGCAAAAGGAAACATGGACTCAGGAACTCCCGAGGCAGCTTCAGCCATAATGATGTATGTTGTAGCATGAGACAGGAATAAAAGGTCGATGGCAGTCTATGTGCATGCCTGACATGGGGAATGCTCAGCAGTGCCAGTGTGTGCCCCGACTGCACACTCCCACAGTGTGTTTCTACGCAGTGTGAATGGCCCGCTGCAGTGTGATTTTAACAGCTGCTTCTGTAGCAGGACTCTGCGTTATCCTCTGACTTGTTATCAGATAGACCCGAAACAGGTCAGAGTCAAGCAGAAAAACAAGAGTCTCAAAAGGACCCCAGCCCCGCCCCACAACACACATTTTTCTTCTTTTTTTTAGGTTTTTCAAGACAGGGTTTCTCTGTGTAGCCCTGGCTGTCATGGAACTCCCTTTGTAGACCAGGCTGACCTCAAACTCACAGAGTTCTGCCTAACTCTATCTCCTAAGTGCTGGGATTAAAGGTGTGTGCCGTCAGGCCAAAAGGACACTATCAGTCCTAGCACCTTCTCGCTAGCCCCATTTTGGAACTAGTTATCACAGAATAACACATCTTAAAAACACTTAAAGTTAACTTTCTGAATCTGTAAATGAGAGTTGTTCCTTAGATGCTGCTACTCAACTGAACATACGAATTGACAAAGCAGTAAAGCAAATGATAAAATAAATATTAAAATCCAGTGGTCAAACATGGCGACTGTGTCTATCACTCAGGAGGCTGAGGTAGAAAAACAGTAAGTCTGTGGCTAGCCTGAGCCACATAGCAAGTTCCTGTCTCACAAAACCTGAAAACCAAACAGATAGCTAGCAATTCATCTGCTATTCCACATTTCAAGTTAAAGCAAAAGCAGAGGTCTGGTTTTCTCAGACTTTTAAGCAATCTACAAACTTAACAAAAGCAGGTTTTTTTCCTATTTTTTTCTCTTTTTTGTTTTTTTTTAATTTAATTTAACACTGTTTTTCATTTGAGGCAATCTGGACTGGCCAACTAATTTGTGTATGTCAGATTGGTCTCCAACTTACAGCAATCCTCCAGCCTCTGCTTCTGGAGAGCTGAGATTCCAGGCATGAGCTACTGTTGCCCAACTTAAAAGTATATTTCCTATTAGGGACATTGAAAGACAAAGATCATATCACGAAAGCTTGTTTTACAATTATCACATAATGTGCTGCTCTGGGTAAGCGCCCCAGGCTAACTGACTGCAGCACAGAGGCTTTAATAGTTTCTTCTTACGTGGCCATTTAACATTGCCCAGAACACACTCGATGGCCTGATCCTCACAGCTTAAGGCACTGAGCAGTGGCTGTGTTTGAGCGGCGCCACGTGTTCTCCCTGTTTCAAATCAGTATTTATGGCTAGCTTAGCAGATAGAGACATTTACACACAAGGAGACGGCCCCAGAGCCCACATCTCAGCACTGTTTGACCAAGGTCAGCCACTGAAGCGACCTATGGAATCTGGAGTCCCAAGGTGAGACTTTCAGGTGAGGGTCAAAGCAAAAGGAATTGTTAGCATACATCTTTGATTTAGGACTGGGGCGCAGTGGGGGGGGGCAGTTCTAACACATAAAGCTCTTCTGCAAGACTGGGCATTAGTTGGCAATTCAGGCCTAACCTGTGATTCACCCATCTTTCATGTGTAATTGGATTTTCTATCTAGAATCAGAAAACATCAGTTCTGACTTAGGAAACTGAAATCTAGAGGCTTGTGAAAAGACGTACGTGTATCAAGATTTGAGCTGGAATGCAAATGGATGCAAGTCCAGATCTTGTCAAATGGTCTCAAACTCACCCAGCTGACCACCTTTATTTTAGTTTTCCCTTAGCTAGCCCCAGACTGGGTCTGATCTGCCTGTTTCAAAAGGGAAGGTCCACAAGGAGGTCCCAAATTTGATGGAGAGGCATCCTCCAGCCTCAGCCTCCCAAGTATTGAAATTACAGGTTTGAGCCACTACAGTTGTAAAATTGCACCAGGTTTTAAAAAAAAGAAAGAAAAAGGAAAAAAAAAAAAGTCTTGTTAGACTTGAAAGATAGAGAATCCCCAAAAGGGCAGGACGATCTTGTACCTGATATTTTCAGTGTTAAAATATTACATTCTTTTCTCTATGCCCACTTTGATTAAATGACATTCTGCAGATTACTTTCATGTTTGCAAAATTGAATTCAACATGTTGTTTGGCCAAGGTCTTCATTAACCTTCTTCTGAGATCAGCTCCGTTTCTGAGGTAATTTCTGCAGGGGAGTTTCCTGAGTTTAATATCCAGTTTGATTGAAAAAAAGACTCTAGCCTGGAAATTGGAGGGCTACAGAAACCTTATTACCCCAAATGCTTGAATGGCGATAAACTTTTCAAGGCCAACCTTCTCCTTCTGGTAACTAGCACAATCCCTGAGGCTTTGGGCAGTTTTAAAGGTGGTATGAATGGGTTGCAAATGCTCATTTGTCATTATTATGTCCAAATAATTAAGGACAAGATCATCCCAGGGGCTGGGGACACAAAAATCAAATTCCTAATCATGATGAGCCAAGAAAGCAATGGATGAGATCATTGATGACTGAGTCTCGCCTGTTTTCAAAGGAAGGTTTTTTGTCTCGAAGTTATTTCCCCAAAAAGTGTGGACTTTTAGCTCACACACAATATATTATTCTTCTTTTCCTGGGTGTTTATTACAACTACCCCATGCTTGGGACTTTTTATAAACTTTGTAAAAGATATGGGTTAAATGCTCATTTGTCACAATCCCAGAAAATCAAACTTGATGAGAGAACAATTCTCTTATTTTTTCCCACTTGATTTCAAAAGTGTTTTCTCTCACACAATATATTATCTTTTCTGGGTGTCCCAACTCTCCCTCTTGTCTCAATCAGAACCAATTCTCCCTCCCTCTCCTCTCTTCTCTCCCTCTCTCCTCTCCCTCTCCCTCTCCCTCTCCCTCTCTCCCTCCCTCCCTCTCTCCCTCTCTCCCTCCTTCCTCCTTCCTCCTTCCCTTTCCTCCTCTGTTTCCATTCATTATTATGGAGCTAGGGTATGTATGCGTGTATTTGTGTGTGTGTGTGTGTGTGTGTGTGTGTGTGTGTGTGTACATGTGTCAAACTGCACATGTAGAAGTGAGGACAACTCTGTGGTGTCTGCTCTCTCCTATGTGTACATGGGCTCAGAGATTGAATCCGGGTCACAAGACTGTGTTGTAAGTTTCTTTACCAGCTGAACACCATCTTTGATGCTCTACACTCTGGAGCCAAAACCTTCACCCTCACCCTCACCCCTGTCTTGCCGGCTCACAAGTCCATAGCACAGTTTCTTTTTCCCCCAAGCTTTGTTTTGCTTGTGTTCTGCGAGACTGAGTCTCACACAGCACAGAGACTGACTTCCACCTCCGTGTACTGTTGACAATGACCTTGGACTTCTCTTCTGCTTCGTAGCCCCAAGGGCTAGGATTACAGGTGTATGCCACCAGCTTTTGAGTTATGCTTCTCTCGCTTAGCGTTAAGTATGAAAGTCACAATGTTGGGTATCCAATAATGCTTTCTTATCTACTGATGAATAAAATTCCATTGTGTGACTAGACCGTGGTTTCTTTCATCTGTCCACCCTCAAAAGGAGATTTTTGGAAGATTCTAGTCTGTTGACATAGAGCAGACGCAAATATTTAGAAGCAGGTATAGCTAAGAGGCCGGTGAGCCCTACAAAATTGTTCCTGTTTTTCCACAGTGACTCTAGCTACGTTCTTACCAGGAATAAGTGGAAGTCCACTTGCTCTGGATACTTGTCTGCACTTGCAAACATCTGTTTGTTTTCTTTAGTCATTCCAACAAATGTAATTTCCTGTAGCTTTACTGGGTTGTTTATGTTAAATTACTTTACTTGTTGTTTCAGGCAGGGTCTCACTATGAGCCCAGGCTGGCTTAGAACTTGATATGTAGTCCACACTGACTTCAACCCTAAACAGACCTCTTACTTAACCCAGCCACCTAAGTGCTGGGATTATAGGCCTGAGCCATCACACCCCACAAGGATTGCCTTTTTATTCTCTCCAGAGTGCTTTCTACCTGTGGGAGAAAGCCAATATATCTACTTTTCTGTGACTCCTGCTTTTGACATTTTATGTAAGAAGTCCTTGCCTAGCTCAAGGTCATGAAGAAAACCTTCATATTCTTAATATTCTTCTAAAAGTTACATAGTTTTATTTCACTTTTGTTTAAAAAAAGATATTAATCTGTGACTCATTTTCTATTATAACATTCTTAGGACTTTAAAGAGAGGTTACTCATTAATTAAATCAACGTGTCCATTTAGTCCCTGGTATATAAGCTTAGCACTATTAGATATTTTTTATCAGAGGTATATCCAGTATTTCATATTCCTTAATCAGTCAACAAATATTGATTAATGTGGTATTTCACTTTCATTAGAGCTTTGTGAGCATTTTAGAGAGTCTGCATTGAATATCCTGCATCCCAGGTCACATTCATCGTCATACCAGTTTGCCCATGAACAGTTTTCATTAGCAGCCTACTGACAGACAGACAAACCATCAAGGAGTCTAGAGTCCAAAAGAATAACTATTTTGTATTTGCTTTCATAAGAATTCCAGTTTTTCCCCTTCCCAAAAAATATTTTTACGCTAGTACGATGGCCCATGCCTGCCTCCCCAGCACACAGGAGGCTGAGGCAGAAGGATTTCTGGGAGGTAGAGACCAGCCTGGACTACATCATAAGTTCCAGACCAGCCTAAGCTACATGGTGAAACCCTATCTCAAAAAACATTTTTTCCCACTGACAAGCAAAGTAAGGAATGAGGTGGAAATGAAGTATCAGATCTTCAAAGCTTACAGAGCTCTGTTCAGCATCCCAGCGTGGTCTTCAGAGATGTTAGATCCTGTAGAGGACTACAAAGACTTTAGAGGTCACCTTGCTTTTATCCAATCACTTAATCAAGTCAACATGTACTAGTACTCAACACTTCCTATGAGCCAAGGACTTAGTGCATGTCAATGAGAAAAATGAACATACAGCCAAGGGAAGGCTCCCGGTCTTAGGCTATTCCTGGGCAGGGGCTGAAACCAGGGTCTCAGGTTTCCATCTCCTTTAGGTTTCCCCACGTCCTGCAAGATCCTAAAATCTTGGTCTTCCCTCCAAGCAGTGCTGGCTCTCATGAACATCAGAACTGTCTTTGATTTCGAGAAATAGACTGAAGCTCAAGGGAGTGGACACAGGAGAGACACTGTTAGGAAGTGTTGCAGTAAACATTAAAAACTATGGTGGGACCTTTTTATCCCACATTGCGCCACATGGCACTGAGGGGTACTTTTATCTCAATGACAACACGCTGCCCCCAAGTAGTCTCAGACACAGGCAGTCCACAAGCCGTTCCAGTGTGGCGCCTTGCCACGCTTGTCCCTAGAGTTAGTTCCAGCACCGATGGGGCCACATGGAACTAACTATAATTTGTCTCTGGTTAGTATCTCTCCCGATCGCTCTCAACTAGCCTCGAACTCTCTGGTTCCAGCTAACCAGTACAATCAAGACTCAACAAACTGCAACCCAGCAATCAGATTTATATGTTAAATTCTCAATCCACAATACATCCACACAATAAACTCAGTATATAAACCGCCCACCTAAATAAGATACACTGACCTATAGGAATCCATCCCTTAAGAAATATTCATAACAACCCGTATCTATGTAAAGATGCATGGCAAGAATTGTTTATGTCTGCCTCCATGTTGCTTCTCTCTCTCTCTCCTGCTTCTCCCTCTCTTTCTAAAACCTCTGTTCCCACCTCCCTTCCTTCTCATCCAATGACAGGCCTCGTGCTATCTTGCCTGCCTTCACCTACATAATGACCTCAACCTACAGGGAAGTGAGTTTAGAGAATAGCTTTGAATAGCAGGTTTGGGGAAGAGAATTTTAAGAAGATAGACTATTCAGGTATGGTGGTTCACACTTGGATCTCTATACTCGGGAGATAGATGCAAGGGTTGCCATGAGTTCAAGGGCAAACTAAGCCACATTGCAGTGGCTTCCAGGCTAGTCTAGACTCAAGTTTAAGACTTTGAAACACAGCAGAGAGGCTATTACCAGTGGAGTTTTGAGAGAAGAGCCTACAGTATTGAGAAGAGTATAGAGTGAAGAAGATACATTTAAAAAAACCAAACATAAAAGAAAAAAATTACAGTTTCAACTATTATATATTAAACAACCACTTTTAAACAACCACTCTGGATGCTTCCTTGTTTTAAAAAACAGCTTACGCAACTTTCCAGTTGACTGATGATGATTGAAATTTTCCCCAGAGGTTGAGACCACCTCCTCGATTGTGGCAGGATGGAAATCCATCCTCCACCCCTTCCTTTCAAAACAGTCGAGGACAGCATAGCAGTACGCCCACGGTATTGACATAGTCCTGTAAAGCAACCAGCAGCTCTCATGACATGCGCTGTGTAAGCCTTATTTCAGAGACTCCGAAGAGGTAACACCTGTTCCTGGAGTAAGAGGGTATGAGGTTGGGACTCGGAAATGGATCTACTCCAGATCCTGTAGATGGAGCAAGATGGTCTTTAAAAGCTTCTCTGGATTCCCGAGGATGGAACTGAAGAGGTGGCACAGCGAGACATCTGAGTTCTTTGGTAGAGATGGAAATATTTGGAACTTCAAGCATTTATCGGGTACTCCTATATATTAATTTAATATGAGCAGCTGGAAGCAGACAAGATAACAGATTCCAGCATACAGGAAGTAGGATTGTCACAAATTCTAGGCTAGTCTCCAATAGTAGGACCAGGTCTCAAGTAACAAAATTAAAAAAGACAAGTGGTTGTTTAAAAATAATTTAATGTTCATAACACTATGGCAAAAAAAACCCTGAAATGTCCATCAAATGATAAATACATCAACAGAATATGCTGTGTATATACACATGATTCTGATCCCAAGAAGCTGCAATATATACTTCAACATGAATGAACCTCGGAAACATGCTAAACTATGTAGACACAAAAGGCTGTATATTGTGCAATTCCATTCACACAAAGTCTAAAATATCCTGGTGAGCACTTTTGCTCACAAATACACTCCCCAGTCATCACGCCCTACTTCCTCACAGGCACAGAAACCACAGACCCCAGTGAACATTTGACTCTTCTGAAACCAGGAGCCAAGATAAGCCCTTTCTCCTTCAAGTGGATCTTTTCGGGCATTTTGTCACAATGACGACAAAGATGCATTTCTCAGATGCACTCCTGTATTCTGTATACACTGTGCATCTACACCTATAAATGGCTACCCTCGCTTTACCACCAAAGCCACTTGAAAGCTACAGGACACTCTCCCACGTTCACCAGTCTTGGTTTATAAGAATATTTTATCTCCCAACTCTTACTCTTTCTATCCTCACAGAGGACAGTGTTGGTTCTCAGCAACAGTACTCCTCTCCCTACATCCAATGCCACCTGCCTAGTGGACCACACGAAACTCCTATTGATGCCCAACTTCCTCAGTTCATCCTGGGAGTAGTACAGTCTATTTCATTCCATTCTTTGAGCACCAGCATCAGCATGATGTCAATCAGGTTACTATGGCCCCATGCACACACCTCACATTGCATTCCCCACTACTGCAACCAGCATGCCTACAGATGAGAAAGGGATCAGGGCTTGTAGGAGGAACGGCAGGTCTGAGTCTGGAGACAGACAGAGGCTACAACCACATCGGTATTCTGTGAACAAGAACATTTTGCCAGCACAATTTACTTACTCTCATTTGCCAGCTCCAACTTGGATTTAAAAGCTAAACAAAGGGTATATAAATTATTTAATCCCAATTACAAAGTTTGAATTTGCATTTCTCTCATTAAGACAAATTATCAAAAATTCAATCAGATGTTGAGACTATTCTATGTTGCACTGCTGTAGTCGATATGTCTATACATTGATCATACCATGACATATTTAAATTAGAACTTTTGTGTATATTAAATTTTCTTCTGAGGAGGGAAATCTCTAAGACGTATAAGGTAGTCTGAAAAATAGATAATTTTTATTATAAAAAACAAGATGATCATATCATTCAAGGTGTATTTACTTATTTATGCTTTGTGTATTTGGAGACAGGGTCTCGCTCCTGACTGCCCTGGAACTCACTAAGTAAGCTTGGCTGGTCTCGAACTTCCAAGCACTGGGATTGCAAGTGTGTGCCAACCATGATCAGCACTGTATGTGCTTTAAAAGGTAAAATACTTATCTAGAGCTTATTATACCTCAGTAGTAGTAGCCACTCAACAGGTTCAGTTTAAATAAACAATAAAATGAAGAAGGAATGTCCTATATCCCCGCCATTTCAAAATAGATGTGGTGGATTTCATGATATTTAACTTGTAGAATTTTTCCCGTGTATATTTGAAGCACACTGATGTTTTATAAGCTGCTATGTTCACTTCCCAGGGTGTCATCAAGAACACTTTCCAGGTCACTAGCTAGCTGCAGGATCCCCTCTCCTCAGCTGGCTCAGATTTAACTGTATCTCAAATGCTGACCCCTGGGATCTTAGAGTCGGGAGGAGGAGGAGGAAGCATTTCAAATGGAACTGTTATTACACTATATTAACATTTTTTGTTCCTCGCCAGAATGGTAAGCTGAAGGAGGTGAATCCTAGTCTCAGCCTAGGGATGACTGCTATCAGGCTGCAGGCACAGGGCAGAGCAGAAGTCCACCTGTTCAGGGACTTGATCCCCTTCCCTAGACGTTTCTTTAAAGCTCTGGCTATGAGTTGAGCTGGTGGCCACTTGATTGGACTTCTGCCAACTACCAGGAACGAAAAGCTCAACTCACACTGTTTATCTCTGAGGCTCAGCCAGAGATTCTGATTTCCTTCCTTAGGAGGCAGCAAGGGCTACATACTTACAATTTTGACTGAACTCTAAGAGAAAGCAGCTCTTTCTTGGGAACACTAAAGCTTTTTTGGTTTTGGTTTCGGTTTGTTTTGTTTTATTTTATACAGTTGAGGATACAAGCAAAAATAAAGTAAAATAAAAATCAAGGGATGGGCACACAATAATGAAACAGTAGAAGAAAAGTTTTAAGATACCCTTAGGAATTACTATAATACATTCTTAAACCCAGGGAAATCCTCCGAACCTTATTATACTAAATGTTTCTATTGTAACTACAGGCTGGCTATTTTATCTATGAAGATAAGCTATTTCTAGTTGTTAAAAGGTATCTTTGAGTTACAACTCCACCATTCATACTGTGTCTCATTCAACTATAAACTTAAGAAAGACTGAACCAGAAGGCTCCTTAGTGTAATGTAGTGGTGAAGCCTTTCAGAAAAGGCTAAATATGAACTAGTCCCTTTTGCTAATCTATTACTCACAATTGGTTTGTTCCAATAAGTTAAATTAGATTAAAGAATAGCATTAATAGGTAGCTGCTACAGTTTGTCAAGTGGCATGACTGGATGCTTTACACCTATACCACACCACAGAATATGTTACCATTGTCACCATTTTATGAATGAAGAAAACAAAGCTAACATGCTATGGTTTTAATATGAAATATTCCTCAGACAAGATGTGTCTCAGGATTGGTCCCAGTTTGAAGTGCTACCGGAAGGATCATGAGGCAATAAATTCTTCTGTGGAGGACTGATGCTGCTGAGTCATATTGAATGTGTTATTAGGAGATGGGTGAAGCAGTTCGTGGAGGGGTGTGTTTGTCGAGGGTTTATCTTGTTTCTGACCCCTTCCTATTGCTGCCTTGGCTCCCTGGCTACCGTAAAGTGAACAGTTTTCCTCTGCTTCATATAGGCCTTGAAATCATAGCACTAACAGCCCATGGGCTAAATCCTCTGCAAGCAAGTACTAAATAAGTCTTTCCACCTTTAAGCTGTTGTCTTGGGTATTTTGCTGCTGTAATGAGAAACTGAGTAGCACACTGTGTATGTCCACAAGAAGTCTGACGTAGGGGCGGGGGTCTGACTCTCTCCATAGTATGTGATCTCCAATGACTGCTATGTAGTTGGGAGACCATCCCTTTATCGGTTACACTTTTTAAAAATATTCCCCCAATGAATTATAGTGTGGGGTGTGTGTGTTATTGCATTTTTATGGGCAGAATACATTAATATCCTAATTGGTTTGGTTTTGTGATTTCTTGTATTGCTTCGGAGTTTCAGCTGGTGTTTCAGCTCCAGAGAGCTGAGAAATATCCAAATGTATTTTCCCCTGTGTGTACATGCATGGGTAAGTTGTATGAATAGATATATGTGAATATACACATGCATTTATACAAAAACATGCATGTGTAGAATACTCTTTAATCCATGTGACCAATCTCTTGGTGTACAGTTCAATGTATCTAGGGCAACTTCTGTGAGTCACCGAGATACTGAGACACCAGAATTCAAATCTTTGACTTACATTTGTGCCAAGTGATATGATTAAGCCAAGACGATTTAACCCAAGCCCCAGTGAGTCATTCCAAACCCTTGAATCATACTGGCTGACCTGACAAAAGTTTCTGCTGAATTATTGCCTTGAGGATTCTTTGCATGACTGGTTGAATACTAGATGTCTTCAAGCCTTGTGATTTATAGCCCTTCATCACCTAAGTGCATGTCTGACCCAATGGGCACACCCAGTGCATTTCCACTGAGAAGAAATATGCTTGGCATTATCTATTGCTAGGTCCAAATTGGTTCTAAAGTTTAGGTAATTAGAGGAGAGTATATAGTATACTACAATCATTGTGTGTAGGAGGCCATGAGAGTGTGTGTGTGTGTGTGTGTGTGTGTGTGTGTGTGTGTGTGTGCGCGCGCGCGTGCGCGCGCACGCGCATGTATATACATTTTAGGTTTCCTCTATGGAGATATAGAAAAGCATAGGAACATAATATAGCATACTTGCATAGGAAGGTAAGATATAGCTAAGAATTTTCCCTTCATATCTTCTAGCATCTGAATTTTGTTTAATGGTCCTGAATTATCTTTTCATAATTATCTTTTTGGTAACATTGCATATTGTACAAAATGTATTTATTTGTTCTCTCATATGGAGGCTAGTTGCCATTTGTAAGTTTTATAATAAAACTTACAAATTCCTACTTTTATTTGTGTACTTTTGGATTAGTTTGTTAATGTTTTGTTAGCATGTACCAGTTATCTGTAGTAATAGGTTTCATTGTGGCACTTTCATACATGTATACAATGTATTCATGCATGTGCACATACCTTTGCCTTTTCTTGACCCTCTCCTACTAATCCCATTTCTCTTCCCAACTTGCCTCAGTTCCGTTTCGATGTCTTCTTAAGTGTGTGACCCAATGAGTTTCTTTAGAGTTGTTTATAGAAACATGGGCAGCTACCAGTGACTATACCAATGAAAAGGACTTTTTCCCCATACCCCTGGTCCACCAATCAATCATTATCTGTATGTAAATCCTAAGAGAGGGAGGGAGCCCATGAGCCCGTCCTTACTGAATGGCCCTGTTGATGGAATCACTTTTGTCTAGGCAGTCACAGCTGCTCCGAGTCATGTCACGCCTGGAAATGCGCATTCCACACGCTACCCCACCACCCTTCTGCTCCTACGTTCTCCCTGCATCGTCTGCCGGGTCCCCTGAGTCTCATTTATGTCTGACTGCTCGGCAGCCATTGACTCTAATTCTCTGGCCAGCTATGAGTCTGTGCAGCCATTGCCTACCATTCCAGTGTAAAGCTTCTCTGACCGAAGCAGACAGCAGCACTAATCTGTGCTCAGAGCTAACTGCAGGTAGTTAGAAGGCAATTTGACAGCCACCTCATTCCCATCCAGCAAAACAAGAACAACAGCTTCCACACTGAGACCTAAGACCGCACGGTCACTAAAATAATGAAACTCACATCCACAGATCTCACTGATGGTACAGCAGGATTTTCTTGCTATTTATTTATTTATTTACTTATTTATTTACAGACAGCACTATGCAGCCCTTGATTAACCTGGAACCCAGTATGTAGATCTGACTGGCCTCAAACTCATAGAGATCTGTCTGCCTCTGACTCCCTGGTGCTGGGAGTAAAGGCATGTGCCACTGTGCCCCATTTGATGACATAGCAATATTTTCTAGTTACCTTATGAAAATAATCCAATGTCTATTATAGAAAAAGTGGTTAGTTCTAAGGTGATTTGGTAACATTGCATATTGTACAAAATGTATTTATTTGTTCTCTCATATGGAGGCTAGTTGCCATGTATTTACTCAAGTCAGGACCCTACTTATTTGCCGAGAACTACATTTCCCAGGTGGCTTTGACTTCTGGAAACCAGCTAGATGCAGCCGAAGGAATGCACTCACAGTAGAATAAAAAGTAGAGGGCAGGAAGAAGTAGAAGGCATGTTTTCCACCCCTGTGGATCTGCTCTGATTGGAAAGGCTCCTGTGTGGTGTTAACTCCTACTGGGGGAGCCTGGTCCCAGGCTCTCTACTGGGGGAACCTGGTCCCGGACTCTGATAGTGCAACTTGTCTGCTGAGAAGGCTCCTGTAGTTGCTCATCTCTCGGGAATGTGGTTGGCCTCTCAGTCCTTCCATTTTAACAGAACCAAGTCTTTCTAACAAATTTTCTGTCAGAAAACTTGGAGTGGCTTCTGTTTTTCTGGACTGAGAGAATGACTGAGAAACATTTTCTGTTTCTTCTTCCAAATCCTCTTCCTTATCCATGAGTAAGAAAGATGTTTCTGGACCTTCAAGCAGCATGTGACCTTAGACTCAGATTACAGGATTCCTGACACAATAGCATTTGGTTAGCTTTTTGTATTCTAAACCCCTATTACTACTTCTTCTTCTTCTTCTTCTTCTTCTTCTTCTTCTTCTTCTTCTTCTTCTTCTTCTTCTTCTTCTTCTTCTTCTTCTTCTTCTTCTTCTTCTTCTTCTTCTTCTTCTTCTTCTTTTTGAGATAAAGCCTCATCTGTAGCCTATACTAGCCTTCAATTCCCTCCATATTCCAGGCTGGCCTTGAACTTGTGACAACATTGCTGCTTCAGCATCTCAAGTGCTGCTATTACGAGTGTGTTCTAGCATGAACATACTTTTTTAACATTATCCAGTGCTTTAGATGGCTGTGTGTGTGTGTGTGTGTGTGTGTGTGTGTGTGTGTGTGTGTGTGTGGAGATAGAGAGACAGACAGACAGAGACAGACAGACAGAAAGATAGAGACGGACAGAGAGACAGAGAAAAACTTTCTAAGAACCCCAGCTGGCCTCAAACTCAGAGAGATCTGCCTGTATTTGTCTTTCAAGTATTGAGATTAAAAGTTTAAACCATCATACCTAAGTGTAAACGTCTTTTTAATTGATGCTCTTTTTAACTAAAAACACTTAATGAGAACATTCAGAATGTCGATAGGACAGCTGCAGGTTTTTTTGTACAACTACAGAGTAATATTCAGATGGCAGAATGCCAGGGATGGTATACAAGCTGCACTGGACACAACTAACAAGAACTCACACTTTAGCAGGCAAGATTGATGGCTACTGATAAGACAGAGCTGTCTAAAGCCATAGTGGATGGTGGTAAAGACGCCTTTGTTGGTGGGCTCAGGTTTCTATGGGGATTAGCTAAACCTGCCTCCTTGTTTATATGTATAGCCCCCACCTCCTTGTTCAGCTATATGAAAAATACCCCCTCTCTGTTCAACTGTATATAATCAAACAGGCTGAGCTTTCAGGGTGCTGTAGCTTCTCCACCCCATCCCATCTTTTCTGTGTGTTTCCGACCTCTCTTCATTCCCTCGATGTCAGTTCAAATTCATGGGAGCTGTGCAAGGATCTCGCACCTGACGACCCCCTTTTTGCTGCACAAGCTTTGTCTTTAGCTCTGTAGACTGAAATTCCTGTTTGTCATCTGCAGCAGTGAGGTTCCACATCTCTCCCAGCTTCTTTGCAACATCACCAACAGATAAACCAGGATGTTCTCCTTGAATTTGGGGTGATACTCAGAAAAGAGACAAAGCAAGGTTGATGGGAACTCTGGATCATTCTTTTTTGACCCCTTTGAGAGGGATCTAGGTTCTCATTTCTTTTTCATAACAAGCCTTGTCTGTCCCCTTTTCTTTAGCAGACGTGCTCTTTCACCTCTCTGAGCACAACTTAGGAAAACCCTGAAGTTGGCTGAAGCAGCCGACTATTTCTTCTTATCCCCCTCACCAAGTTTCCACAAAGAATGCGTACTCTGACATGTTGCCTGTCAGCTTTGGAGGTTTTCCAGGGCTGGGGAATAGGGTTTTGTCAGCAAGTCACAGAGTCACCCAGTGTGCATTCAGCACTCACTCGCCCTGGTGCTATCCCTTTGGAATGCACTATGATGCCCATGAGAGCAGAGCCAGATGCCAAGGACATTACATTTTTGCAACTTTGGCATCCCTTTCAGAACCAGAACAGTTAGACTATTGCCTAGGAAACTCTCTGGTCAGACCTCTCAAAGACTGGGCACACATGTGCGAGGCTGGTATTCAGAGCCTCTCCTGGCCGACTGCAAGGGGTAGAATCCACACGTTAATGGATTCGTTTGGCATCCCAATACAGATTCAATACCTCCCAGCTAGCATTGTTTCAAGTTACTCTAGTGTGAGAAGTCCAAGTCCCATTTACTGATGTGTCAGGAAAGATAATTATTTCCCACCAAGCTACTGGGTGTACACTGATGTTTAGACTAAGCCTAAGGCCTGCCTATTATGTGTTCCCCTGGGGTTTGTTAGCCTTCTGTTTTAATTCATCACGCTCTGGCCTGGCTGTGCTATTATTCTCCATAAGTATAGGTTGCATCTCATGAGTGGCTTCTGACATAGCCATGACCCTCACTCTACTCACGCTCTCTGCTCGTGCTGTCCTTCTGGACTAACTGGAACACCACTGTTTCTTACACGCCTACATCTGCTTCAGGTGAGGATGTATCCCTTTCTTCCTTCGCAGTCCTCTATCCTATTGCTGACTACATTTTTTCTCTCTCTCCCTAATGACAGTAAATGTGTAGCTAACATGAACTCCACCCTACTTCAGCTCTAAATTTAATCCCCATTCTCATCCCCCTGTGTCAGCCTTTGAACAAACCCCACACATTCTTTCACAGATTCTAATCATATACATGGTCCCAACTGCCACTCCAGAAGCTAGCTCTGTGATCCAAACCACCTGCCATTAACCCTGACCAGATGATGCTATCCTCGGTACAGGAACAACCAACCCAGCTGGAAACTGTCCCATTCCCCTACCTTGGCTATATTAGGATCACAGTGTTTACCCTCCATGCTCCCTAATTGCTCCCAGCTATTTTTCATTTCCTGGTTCAAATCTCCTATCCATCAGTCATGACCTTTGGCAGGACACTGCTGTAGAGGCAGGCTTAGTAGCCTGCTAGTAAACCTTGGCTGTCAGGCATCCTGACACCACAGCTCCTTTTCAATGTCTCATGCCTTATTTTGTATTTATGATTGTGAATTCATCTTACAGAGGGTTCCTCACACAACACAGTCATAGGCCTCCACCAGACCTGGACCTAGTCTTATTTAGGTGACGGGTCTTCCAATTATCTTTAGTTTATGGGCATGTTCTCATTGCTAGGGAAAACATTCGCTGCAATTCCAGAGTGAACTCTGGCTGTCCTCAGCCTCACAGACATTGTTTTACCTACTTTATAAATTAAATGGATTTTTGCTATTTGGCCTTAAAAACCAAACACTTAACAAGTAATTTGTAGACAAATGTTTGGACTGTAAGCCATTTCTTTTTTTTTTTTTTTTTTCCTCCATCTTTATTAAATTGGGTATTTCTTATTTACATTTCAAATGTTATTCCCTTTCCCGGTTTCCAGGCCAACATCCCCCTAGCCCCTCCCCCTCCCCTTCTATATGGGTGTTCCCCTCCCCATCCTCCCCCCATTACCATCCTCCCCACAACAATCATGTTCACCGGAGGTCCAGCCTTGGCAGGACCAAGGGCTTCCCCTTCCACTGGTGCTCTTACTAGGCTATTCATTGCTACCTATGAGGTTGGAGCCCAGGGTCAGTCCATGTATAGTCTTTGGGTAGCGTCTAAGCCATTTCTAAACTGTAGTCTTCAGGGACTTAGCTTGGAGAAAAACCATAAACCACAGCCATGAACACTATTTTATACCTGCGTAGAAACCTTTCTTATGTATAAGTACTGACATTTTGCAACAAGGAAGTCTTCAATTAAATCCAATCTCAAAAGCCATAGGTACAGTAAGATTCAAGTAGCCTTGCTTTATAATTACCACGATCAGATAATCTAGATTTTTCTGAGTCAGTTTCCATTTTAAGTATGGATTATCTATGATCTCCATGTGTGATTCTGTTACCTCATTGTCCTAAGTCAGGGACAGTTGAGTGCCTAATGCATAGTAGCCATTCAAGCAATGCATGTAAAATAAATGTCCGACTGGTAGACTATGTATTTTGCTTTTAGTTTTAATACTGTGGTCAGTGACTATATTTATAATGGCCACCTATAAAGAGTATACATTGTATTTATTTATTTTTGAGGTGGGGTATTTTATAGCTTAGGGTAATCCTCCCACCTCCACTCCTTACCCCCACTTCTGTGGCCCTACCCCATTTCCGGAATTATGGGCATGTTTCTACACACTCTGTTTATGTGGTGCAGGACATCAAGCCTAGGGCTTGATACATATCAGGCAAGTACTCTGCCATGTGGGATTCCTCCCTAGCCTCTTCTATTTTTTTTCCCAGTGAGATTGGCAATTATGAAAATTTGTATAGATTTCCAATCTTGGTTGCAAAATAAAATGTCTTGGACTTCAGTGGAAGGTACGGTATGGTCATTGATGTCTCTATCCTTGGCAAAACAATTATTTACCAAGTAAGATTGTAGAATCTTTTCCAGAATTGTATTTGTTTAATTGCTTACTAAGCAAAGAAGTGCTTCTGTATCCACTTTGACATCTAAATTGTTTTCCTTTTAAATAACCAATATAGTTATAGCTCTCTATGTCCCACTGACTTCTGCACTATGCTACAAATATGCACGTTCCTATTTCCTATAAACTCATTAACTTGCTCTCCCTACGGCCTGGGGTCTACGGCCTCCCTCCAGCAAGTAGATTAACGATGTGGTTTTGATGATGAAAAAAGCCTATATAATAGAAATGGTCTTAATACTTCTGAAGCTCCAAAGGGATTACATATCGCAGGGAAGTCTGATCCCTGGGTTCTGGACTGCCCCAGAACTCCTCACTGGTTGTAACTTCTTTAACTAACCCTTTTCCCTCCCCTCAGCCATCATCCTCCACTAGAATAGTCAGCTCCTCATAGCAATAGATAGCAGTCAGCATTTAGGGACAAAAAGAAAAGTTTTTCTAATGTTAGATTGGCAATTAGTTCTTGATTAATGTGAGCTTTGGCATCAGTTTCTGTGTCAGGACCAAGATGTGCTCTCACTACGTTTCTTCCAACTCAACTCAGACACGCCAGAAAACCTTTTCCCCGCTTCTGCTTCCTCACCACCACACACCAGAACATCTCTTGATAGTGAGCTGCTAGATACACCCATTTCTCTCCCCAACTTTTATACATCATCCTTAACCAACACCTAACAACTATGGCCAGCTCCTTTCTCCCCAGAGCATGCACAACAGGCACACTGCTACAGACTGTGATTTTGTAAATGTGTGAGCTGTTTACATAGCATAGGAAAGTGGTTAGAAACCTAGAGGCCTTTCCTGAATACCTGAAAGCCAGATTTCACTTTCTTTCTTTCTCTCTCCCTTTCTTTCTTTCTTTCTTTCTTTCTTTCTTTCTTCTTTCTTCCTTCCTTCCTTCCTTCCTTCCTTTATTTATTTATTTATTTTTCAAATTTTTTATTCATTTCTACACTCCAGATTTTATTCCCTTTCGGGTCCATTCTCCAGTTGTTCTACATCCCATATCTCCTTCCTGTCCTCCCCCACACCCTGTCTCCATGAGGATGTCCCCACCCCACCCATCCCACCAAACCTCTAAACTCCCTGGGGCCTCCAGTCTCTTGAGGCTTAGGTGCATCTTCTCTGACTGAACCCAGATCCAGGAGTCCTCTGCTGTATATGTGATGGAGGCCTCATCTCAGCTGGTGTATGCTGCCTGGTTCGTGATCCAGTGTCTGAGAGATCTCAGGGTTCCAGGTTAATAGAGACTGCTGATCCTCCTACAGGGTCACCCTCCTCTTCAGCTTCCTCCAGTTTTTCCCTAATTCAACCAGAGGGGTCAGCAGCTTCTGTTCATTGGTTGGGTGGACATATCTGTATGTGACTCTTTCAACTGCTTGTTGGGTCTTTCGGAGGGCAGACATGATCAGTCCCTTTTTGTGAGCACTCCATAGCCTCAGTAATGGTGTCAGGTCTTGGGGCCTCCCATTGAGAGCTGGATCCCACTTTGGGCCTGTCACTGGACCTTCTTTTCCTCAGGTTCCTCTCCATTTCCATCCCTGCAGTTCTTTTCAGACAGGAAGAATTATGAGTCAGAGCTTTGACTGTGGGATAGCAATCCCATTCCTCACTTGATGCCCTGTTTTTCTGCTGGAGGTGGGTTCAACAAGTTCCCTCTCCCCACTGTAGGGCACTTCATCTAGGGTGTCCCTCTTTGAGTCGTGAGAGTCTCTCCTCACTTCCCAGGTCTCTGATACATCTTATAGGGTCCCCCCAACCTCCTTCCTCCCGAGGTCACCTGTTTCTGTTCTTTCTGCTGACCCTCAGGACTTCCAGTCCTTTTCCCCCACCCCATACCAGATGGTGTTCCCCTCTCCCCCTACCCCATCCTCTTTATCTCCTCTGTTCCTCCCTTCCTCCCCCCTTGTGATTGCTTTCTTCTTCTCCCAAGTTGGACTTCAGCTTGTTGACCTTTTGAGTTCTATGAACTGTATCTTGAGTATTCTGTACTTTTTTGTGACTAATATCTACTTATTAGTGAGTACATACCTCTCATGTCCTTTTAGGTCTGAGTTACTTCACTCAGGATGATATTTTCTAGTTCCATCCATTTGCCTGCAAAACTCAGGATATCCTCATTCTTAATAGCTGAGTAGTATTCCTTGTGTAAATAAACCACATTTTCTGTATCCATTCTTCTGTCATGGGACATCTGGGTTGTTTCCAGCTTCTGGCTATCACAAATAAGCCTGCTATGAATGTAGTGGAACACGTGTCCCTGTGGCATAGTGGGGCAGCTTTTGGGTATATTCCCAAGAGTGGTATTTCTGGGTTTCCAATTTTCTGAGGAACCTCCAAATTCATTTCCAGAGTGGTTGTATTAGTTTGTAATCCCACCAGCAATGGTGAAGTGTTCCTCTTCTCCACATCCTAGCCAACATGTGTTGTCACCTGAGGTTTTGCTCTTATCCATTCTGACTGGTGTGAGGTGGAATCTCAGGGTTGTTTTGATTTGCATTTTTCTGATCACTAAGGACTTTGTTTAGTTCTATACCCCATTTTTTTGATTGGGTTGTTTGGGTTTTCGGGTGGTTAACTTCTGTGTTCTTTATATATTTTGGATATTAGCCCTCTATCAGATGTAGGATTAGTGAAGATTTTTTCCTAATCTGTAGGATACCGGTTTGTCTTATTGACTATGTCCTTTGCCTTGCAGAAGCTTTCCAGTTTCATGAGGTCCCATTTATCTTGGAAGACAATTCCATCAACTAAGTAGAATCAGATTGTCAGACAGTTGGTATTCCTTAAAAATTCATCTCCATCCTTCTTATGGGCTCCTAAGTTGGAAAGGTAGCTTTTCAGAGAACACCAGTTTCTCCCACTTCAAAGAGCAGCTGCAGTGTCACAACATTTCTCCTAGGAAGTCCTTCCACACTGGAAATCCACGGTTGGGGTATTACATTGTCTCCACATTTAGTACTCACACAAAAGGGGATTTTTTTTCTTTTCTTTTTATTTCTCTAAATTGACCGAAATATACATGCCAAGGGAACTTGAAGCAAAATTTCATAAGGCCCTGGATATGCCACCTTATTTTATGGCTATGAGGAAAGCTAGTGGGGACTGTTAAGGAGGAGATAGAGGTGACTGTGGTACTTAAAAGTAGAGAACACAGCCTGGAGCAGTGGCTCAGCAGTTAAGAGCACTGACTGCTCTTCCAGAGGTCCTGAGTTCAATTCCTAGCAACCACATGGTGGCTCACAACCATTTGTAATGGGATCCAATGCCCTCTTCTGGTGTGTCTGAGGACAGCAACAGTGTACTTATACATAAAACAAAAATAGAGCACACAAATGAATCAAGTAACTAATTTCTTCACTGTCCCCATGGCTTTGGGCAGCCTCTTTATGACTTTAAGGTCTACATATGTTAAGACATAGAGATGCAGTCCAAGTAAGGACTGGTGACAGGTGCAAGGAGGGGCTGGAATGCCACCCTTGAGAAGAAAATGTTTTCTCACTTGGTCTTAAACTATGTTCTGCTATGTCCTGTTTCTGTGCAAGCGGATCTAACGCTCTCTTGGTAATGGTGAGTATATTTTGACTATAATAAGAGAAGTGATTTGTTATGTGAATATTTTGAGAAGAAGCCTTTTTTTATTCGTATTTCTTTGTTTAGTCTTGCCTCAGTTGTTCCTGGTATCATGGGAATAATGATCTTATGGTATCTTGCCAAAATGGAAATTGTAGTAATGCATATTCATATCTATATAAGGGTTAATAAAGCTTGCAACTGTGTGCAGTTGCTTCTGCCTTTGCTCTGCACCCCCTTTGTCCTGGTGGTTTGTGACCATACCCAGGGCCCCCAGCACACTAGATGTTGACATACATATAAGAGGAGAGAGCAGTTCCATCTAGTTCCCAGAAGATGGCCATAAAATGTCTCGCTCACTCACCTTCAACAGTTTAGGGTTTTTAATTACTAGTCCATGCCCATAGGAAAGGGGACCTCAGCAAGTGGCTAGAAACCAGAGCAACCCATGCTAGGTCATTTTCTGCCTAAGGCATGTGAGGCCAGTTGATGAATTTTTTACCTTGTTCACAAACTCTGTTTTCAATGGTCAAATAGAGTAACTTAATAGGCTGGATGCTTGCCTGTTCTAACACAGCACCTTTTTGAGCAACTTTCCACTTCCAGCCAGAGCTTCTATCCTTCCAGTATTTGGGAGAGCTGATGAAAATTGCTTTAAAGCAAGAAAGGAGTCCATAGTTGTTAGTGACCTCAGAACAGATCTTCCCAGTGCTCCTTAGTCCTATAAATAACTAAGCACAAACTCCATTTTTTCTCCACTTAATGTGCTGAGGCCTCCTTCTCCCCAAGTTCATGATAATCACAATGTTTCCTACAGAAGGAACCATTCAACTTCCTCAGGAAGAAAAGATGGGGGATGCTTAACTTCATTGTCATCAGGGAAATGCAAATCCACACTTAACACAAAGGTTGCAAACAGAGCCCTAGGAAGTAGAGGTGGGGGTGGGAGAAATTAGAACTCCCATTCATTGTGATGAGAACATGAAATGGTGCGATCACTGTGCAAAAGAGTTTTTCTGATTGTTAAAAGGCTAAACCGAGTTAATATATAACTTACAATATAATCAAGAAACAAAAACATATCCCCACAAATGTGTGAATATTCAATAAGTTATTCATAATAGTCAAAAATGAGAGGGAAAAGCCCAACTATTTATCTATTAACAAACTGACAAATACAGTGTAGTATAACCAAAAAGAAATCATCCAATGATAAAAATTAATGGAGTGCTGGCATGTGCTACAATGTAGATGAATTCTGAAAACATGCCTAGTGGAAGAAGCCACCATAAAATATTATATGATTCCATTTATATAAAATCTCAAGGATAGGCAAACCTAGAAAGTCAGAAAATACATGGATGGATGCCCAGGATGGTAGGAGGCAATGACTGGTAACAGGTACAGGCTTTATTTGGAGGGAAGGGTGGTGAAATATTCCAAAATTAAATATTGGTAATAGTTGTACATTTTGTGAAGATACTAAAATTCACTGCATTGTATATTTAGAGTGAGCCCGGGCTTGCCCAGGGTAGTTTTGCTTTTGAATGGATATTTCACTGTGTAAATTTCATACTATATAGATCAAGGTGGATATGGTGTCATATGCCTGTCATGCCAATACTTGGGAGTCTAAGGCATGAAAACTGTGAGTTTTAGGCTAGCTTAGGCTACATAATGAAACCTTGTTTTATATTTTTTTCAAAACTGGTCAGCTTGATATAATACATAAATCCTATCTTAATAAAGCTATTATAAAGTACAGAATTTATTGGAAGAAGAAAGAAGCAAAGAAAGAAGGAAGAAAAGAGGAATGAGGAGAAGGCAGAGTACAGAGTAGACTTGTTGGAATAAACACTGAACAATTCAAACATACTTCAGTCTCATTTTTTTCAGTACTCATGGGGAAGAATGGTCTTCTTCCTCTACTTGGCCATATTTGCTCATAGAAAACAAATATTTTACAGATAATCATTACCTCCAGCCTCCTTGTAATTCATGACACTCTCTACCATATCTAAGTGACTCACCTTCCTCTGTCATTACAGCTGCTTGGCTAGGTACTGAAAGAGCTATCCTGTTGCCACAGAACTCATTGTTGGGATAGTCACTCAGTCAGTCAGCTATAACCTCGGTTCATGGCTAATAAGAACTGCCCTCCTTCATGCAGGCATGTTTAAACTCTCCCAGCCAACTGTCTAGGGCAGAGAAAAGCCAGCTGGTCCTTATACTTAAGCTTCCTTTACTGGTTTCCTTGTGCTTGGCTTTCCCATACTGGGTACATATCTGCTATACTTGGCATGGTAGATCCCCATCCCTATGGAGTGTGCTAGAAGTTATCTCCGCAGTCTACACTCACTGCACTTCTCCCTTCCTCCTTCCTCCCTCCATTGCAATTCAAGATGGATATTAGATTAAACATTGAAAGAGTTTCTCCTTAGAAGGGTGCTTCATTTCACTTGATCTTCACAGTAACCCTGTCAAGAAAGCATTATTAACCTTGTCTTTCAAGATGAGGAAATACATTCAGAGAGGAAAGTAATTCATTAAAATCCCATGGATTTGAACCAGGATTCAAACACAGAACTCTCCAAAGCATTCTTCCTTAAATAATAATCCCTGCAGCTTTTTCTGTGTAACTGCTATGTCAGATGCTATACCTTACTGACTAAATGCTCGATTCTTAAACATTCCAAAATATAGACAGTAACCTCACATATAAGAGATGAGAAAACTGAGGTCTATAATAGTTACATAACTCCATTTTTATTTGTTTGGGTTTGGGGTGTTGTTGTTGTTGTTGTTGTTGTTGTTGTTGTTGTTGTTGTTGTTGTTTGAGACATGTTCTTACTTATATCCCACAATGGCCTTCAACTCAAAACCCTCCTCTTTCAGCCTATTATTGCAGGGTTACCTGGATGGTTACATAATTCCTGAGATTATATAAGTTTATATCTGAAAGACTGCAAGCTTTGAAGATTTTCTTTTTCTCCTAATAATGGTAAAAAGATGACTGAATTTAGATTAAGGCCAAAGGATTGCCCAAACCAGTTCACAAAATATTTACCCAAATGTGATCAACTTCATAAACAGCAATCTGGCTTCAGAGCTTTGGTTATAGAAGAAAGCTGAAATCCTGTTTACCTAGCCCATTGCAGGTAGGGGCTCTATTATTTGCAGCCAAACCCTTTCCTGACAAATAAGTTAACATACTATTACATGTTGCTCATAAAACAAGATCACAGAGACATTAGGTATTTTTCTAAAGCCACACATACTAAGTGGCTTTAACCTACCACTAATTGTCCCTCCTATTCTCTTAGTAATTGACTTTTCCAGGTTATGGCTAGTCACATAGCTGCCCTCAAACCTCACCTTTTCCAGGACTCCTGGAGCTTTAGGGGCCATGTAATTACATCTGAACTATTGGAATATAAATAGGAAGAAAGGGTGTGGTTGACTGCCAGATCCTGCTGCCTTCTATTTCCTCTTTCTTCATTCTACTGTTGATAATGGTGAATCACCTCCAATCATGTGGACCAGGGTAAGTACTGAAGGGCAGCATGCCAGCAGATAGGAGCTTGGGCTCCCGGATGATCTCATAGCTTGGAACTTCCCTGAATCCTATGAGCTTAGATGTTTGAGGGAGGGAAAACAAACTTTTATCGAACTCACTATATTTTAGTGTGTCTTGAAGTTCTAGTATCTTTTACATTTGTGTGTGTGTGTGTGTGTGTGTGTGTGTGTGTGTGTGTGTGCGCGCGTGTGTATGTACACATGTGTGTAGAGGTCTTAGTTCAATGTCAGGTGCCTTGTTTGATTACTTCCTATCTTTTTGTGACAATATCTCTCAATAGAATGGAGGTTACAATTACCTGCACTGGCTGACCAACAAACCTGCAGGTTCCTCCTGTCTCTGCCTCTTTGGTACTGAGATTGGGTGCACCTGGCTCTTTTATGGATGCTAGGGATGACACACAGATTCTCATATTTGCCTATCAAGCACTTTAATGACGCAACCATCTCTCTAACTCTTAGAAGATTCAAGTAGAGGCCCAGAATATTAATATGGGTCACCTTATGAAAACTGGATGCTTGAATTACAACAAATTTTTTCTTCATTGATTCATTGCATTCTTGGGTCTACTTTAAACAAAGGATAACTCACCTAGACAAATACACAAAAGAATCTCCTAAAGCAATACAGACCCATCATTACCAGACTGTTTGACATCTTTTTAAATAAAAGCAAAGTTCTTGATGCTATGCTTCTGAAAGCTATTGCTTTGGAATGTTGGTTGATGCTATTAAGTTCAAACAAAACAGATGTGGGGAATCTCTAGAAAGTCCCAGAATCCTGAGATGAAGGAGGCTTTCAGAACTCAATGTGTGTGACCTTTGCAGGAATGTCTAACAGTGGGGAGATGGAACTTGAAGAGTTCACCTCCAGTAGTCCCCTACAGGGCCCCCAGTGGAGGGATGGGAATACCAACTCACCTTCAAATTTTTGGCCCCAAAATTGTTCCTGTCTAAAAGAAATGGAGGGACAAAGATGGAGCAGAAACTGAATGAATGGCTGACCCGCCCAACTTGGGATGCATCCTATGGGCAGGCACCAGACCCTGACACTATTACTGACACTGTGTTGTGGTTGCAGACAGGAGCCTAGGGTGGCTGTCCTCTGAGAAGCTCTACCAGCAGCTGAATGAGACAGAGAGATGCAGATACTAACAGCTAAGCATTGGACTGAGGTCAGGGACCTCTATGGAAAAGATAGGGGAAGGACAGAAGGAACTGAAGAAGATGGCAATCCCATAGGTATCAACTAATCTGGACCCCCAGGAGCTCCCAGAGACTAAGCCACCAACTAAAGACCATACATAGGCTGATCAGGCACATCTGTCTGGCCTCAGTGAGAGAGGATGTGCCTAATCCTGAAGAGACTTGATGCCCCAGAGAAGAGGTATGCTGGGAGCAGGGGGCACCTTCTCAGGGGCAAAAGAGTGGGGGTACAGGGAATAACTCTGGGAGGGGGGCTGGGATGGGGACAACATTTGGTCTGTAAATAATTTATTAATTTTTTAAAAGATAAAGAAAAGTTCAAACAGAACATAACCATGATCTACACCCAAGAACTATAATTTTACTCCTACATCTGCCCCAATGTTACCTCAATGCTTAGATTTTAATCAGCCTCCTCACTGCACCCAGATTCAACCAGTACAGAAGCAATTAACCCTGAATCCAATTAAAGTTTCCAAGACTTTCTCGTGGCAGGTCAAGCATGCCTACTAGACTTTAAGCCAATGGCTTTTGAAGAGTAACTGCGAAAAGCAGAAACACATATTGTTTACGGCCGTTCTCTCATTTGATGAAGTCGGTTGCCAAGCACTTACCTGGTTTCAGTGTTTGTCTTTCATTTGTGGATTCCTAAAAACTAGGGTTGTTCATAGATAGCTATAAAACAAAACTGCTCCTAAAGCTTTCCTACTGAGCTCCTAACAAATTCTTCCCAAGCATTTACACCCAACTCAAAAGTTATGGGGACATACAGTCTTTGCCTCTTCCAGGAAAGCTGGATTCATCTGCCCTCTATACCTATGAACAGTGCCCTGTGCCATGCTAAAGGGGCACGTCCCTTTCCTAAAGAGTGAATTCTTAGAGATGAGAGAACACTTTCTTCTCAGTAGTATCATTTATGGTATAAGACCTGGCTCATGAGAAGTGCCCTATATAAGGGTCAATATATGTATTTGGTGGCTATTGTTTCTTTCTTTCTTTCTTTCTTTCTTTTTTCTTTTCTTTTTTTTCCAGAGCTGGTGACAGAACCCAGGGCCTTGCGCTCGCTAGGCAAGCGCTCTACCGCTGAGCTAAATCCCCAACCCCGTGGTTATTGTTTCTAAAATACTTTGTTGTTGTGTTTCATTGTGTGTGCCTCAATCAGTGGTTTATCATAATCAGGCCTGCACTGTGTGGAAAAAAAGATTGACACGGAGGGTTGGAGCTCAGTATATTGCCTGCATTAGCTGAGTTCAGACAGGTCAAATATCTTACTCATTTAGAGAGACTCTGGAGCCAAACACCAGTGTTTCTGCTCCACTTATTGGCTACCTAACTTTCCTGACTTTGTTTCCTTCAACTTAACAGCACAACTCTTTTGTCTTGCACATATTGCTGAAGTACATTGCACAAACTGGATGACTTCTCTGAAATATCAGCTCAAAGTTCTGGAGACTAGACATCTGGATGAGGTGGGGTGTCAGCAGACTGGGGGGCTGTAAGGGAAGAATCTGATCCATGCCTTTTATCCACAGATGTCATCTCCCTTTAGACACATTTTTTTAAGTCAAACTCTCACACATGATTTTGATTTGCTTGTTTTGTTTGGGGATACCCTTGATTTTGGTTAGGGTCAGCTCAATGACCTTATTTTAAATTGATTACTTCAAATAAGAACATTCTGAGCTACTGGGGGATCAGACCACCCACATATCTCTTTTGCTTATGGTTTAGGGGCACAATTGAAGTAATAACAATGTTACTGGTTCACAGATGGAATTATTATGCTTCCTAAAAGTCTACTAATGCTAAGCATGATGGCACATGTCTGAAATCCCAGCACTTGGTGGCTGAAACACAAGAATTGCTATGAATTCAAGGTTGGCTTGGACCATAGAGTGAGTTTAATATCAACATAACTTATATTGTTGGACAGAGAGAGGATGCACATTCTTCTCGATGGCTCATGGAGCCTCTCTAAAACTTGTGCTAAAAAACACCACACAGCAACTCTCTTGTTAATATGAAAATGTTTTAAATGGTTTCCTGTATCATATCAGAACACAGTGGAATAAAACTAGAAATCAACAGTGAGGATGGCCCCGCACACTGCACAATTACCTGGAGACTAATCAATACACCTCTGAATCACTAAAATCAGGGAGGAAACTAACAACTCCCTAGAATCGATGGCAACACTAGCCCACAACCAGAACCCTGCACACAGCAAGGCGGTCTGAAGAAGAAAGGCTATAGCTGTAAGCAATCACGTCCAAAAATCAGAAAAGTCCCAAATAAATCATGTGTGATGCACTCAAGGTTATAGAAAAGAATGGGCAATTCTAAGAAATAGCAAGTATTAGGGCAAACATAAATACATAAATAGTGACTAAAAGAATAATGTATACAATCAAGGACATGGTTCTTTGAAAAGATTGATGATGTTGAAAAAAATCTCTAGTTAAGCTAACAGAAACAAAAGACCTGTGTAATAATTTCATCTCCAATATTAGAGATGAAAAGACTCCCATGGAGTACAAATCATTTGGGGATACTTTGGAAAGATATATCCCAAAAGAAATCTAGAAATGTAGAAAGAAATGGTAAAACTTCTAAACTAATATAATAAACTTAGAAGAGAAAAACCATTTAAGCTGAAGAGGATGGGGAGGGAAAAGGGGGGCAGTATCAGGTATGGGACAGAAGAGAAGGAAATTGAACAGAAATATGTGGCAGTGGGGAATAGGGAACTGGTAATAGCCACTAGAAAGTCCCAGATGCCAAAGAAGCAAGAGGCACCCAGGACCCAACAGGGATGACATTAGCTGAAATACCCAACAAAGGGGAGGGAGAACCTGTAGAAACCATCTCTAGTAGATAAGCATGGCCCCCAGTTGAGGGATGGGACCACCCACACATCTCAAAATTTCTAACCTAGAATTGTTCCTATCTAGAGGAAATGCACAAACAAATGACGGACCAGAGACTGAAGGATAGACCATCCAAAGACCGTGTCACCCAGGGATCCATCCCACCTGCCGACATCAAACCCAGACACTATTGCTGGTGCCAAGAAGTGTTTGCTCATAGGAGCGTGGTATAGCTGGTCCCTGAGAGGCTCTGTCAGCACCTGACCAATACAGATGCAGATACTCACAGCCAACCATTGGACTGAGCCTGGGGACCCCAGTGGAAGAATTAGGGGAAGGACAGAAGGAGGTGAAGGGGATTGCAACCCCATAGGAACAGTAATATCAATCAACCAGACCCAGGGACTAAATTACCAACCAAAGAGTACACATGGAGGTACCCATGGCTCCAGCTGCTTATGCAGCAGAGGATGGATGGCTTTATCTGGCATCAATGGAAAGGGAGGCTCTTGGTCCCGTGGAGGCTTGATATCCTAGCATAAGGGGATGCTGGGGCACTGAGGTGGGAATTCGGGGAGAGGGTGTTGGAGAGATGGCTCAGTGGTTAAGAGCACTTGTTCTTGAAGAAGAGCCAGTTCCCAGGACCCCCATGGGGACTCACACCGTCTTGAACCCCAATTCCAGGAATCTGACGCCCTCTTCTGAGTTCCTTCCAAGGGCACCAGGCACATACATGGTGCACAAGTATATACGCAAACAAAATGCTCATAAAATAAAATAATAAGTATAATTAACTGTCCAAAAACAAACAAAAGTTTGAAGCAATCATCTTCCCAGGAAGCGACTTCCATGACTATGTGGGTTTACCACTGAATTCAACCAAAGTTTTAAGAAAGAGCTGATGGCAATACTTTTCATACTGTCCCAGTTAAGAGATTGTGTTTGGTTTGGTTTGATTTTAATTTTGGTTTTGGTTTGTTTGTTTGTTTGTTTGTTTGTTTGTTTAAAAAAAGAATGGCTCCTGGGAACACCAAGGTTGACCTCTGGCCTCTACATACATGTGTGCACACATGCAAACATTCATTTATGCATGCAGCAACAGGATTGACAAACTTGCCAGAGAAAGTAAAGGCAAGCAGGCAAAACGCAGTTTACTTCTTCATGTCCTTTTAGCTAGGTTGCCACCAAGAAGTTCAGCTTACATTAAGGAAAGTCTTCCTTCTTCAAACAATCTGATCAAGAAAATCGGAGTGTCCCAGCAGCTTGTGTGTTAGTTGATTCTAGATGAAGTCAACTTGAACCCAAGATCAGCCATAGCAAAAGTTGTTTGAAAAAGCTGCCTCTCACTACTCTATAAGCCAGTTAAAATAAATGTTAGAGGTGGTGAGATAGCTTAGCACCCAAAGGCACTGCCAACCCTGATGACCACTTTTCAACCCCACGGCCTGTATGGTGGAAGGAGAGAACTGACTCCAGCAAGTTTAATTTTGACCTCCACCTGTGTGCTGTGACTTGCTCAACACACACACACACACACACACACACACACACACACACGCACGCACGCACGCACGCACGCACGCACGCACGCACGCACGCACGCACGCACCCCACATGCACACCACACACACACTATACACTATTGTTATATTTTTTTATTATGAACCTACCCTTTAATGGTTGGATCATCTCTCCGCCCCATACATTATTCTTAATTATGAATGGTCTCTAAATTTACCTTTATACTATTCTTGGAGTCATTTAAGGATGGGCTCCAGAAAATTAAGACAGTAAACAAAGAACCTACTTGGTTTTCCAACCTACTTGGAAAATGCTGGAAGCATGGCCTACAGGGATAGCTTTTCAACAAACGTACAGAGTATAGGTCTCATTTGAAGTCTGCAGAACAGCAGCTTAAAAATGAATAAACAGAAAAATCCCACGAATTTCATGCTGCCTTTAAAAACTAGAATATCATGCTGTAAACTGAAAAAAATGGCAGTATGAGATGAGAAGGGAGAGGAGGAGCCAGTCAGAAATAACAAGAAAAGCCTAAAGCTATAAGATGTAGTCATGTTGCTGTATATAATAAATCAATAGTGTACATTTACACGGGTCACAATTTTGTAAGCTCTGTTGATCAGTTTCAGTTCTTGGTGCCAAACCACAGATCAAGCAAAATGCTTAGGTCCAGGTGTAGAAAAAGATTCACATTTTGTTCTCAATGGCATAGATTGAAGTTAAATATTTGTTTGGGATAGGGATGAGCAGAGAAATGGAGAAAAGTGGAGGCACGCTCATACATGTGAATCACAAAGCGAGAACAGAGACCGTGTCAACAGCTGGTGGAAAAGGTAAGTCCAATGGGGCAAGCCTTCAGTTCCTACTCTTAGGAGGCTGAGGCAGCAGGATTGCAACAAGTTCAAGACCAACCTGGGCTATGTAGCAACACTGTTTTTAAAAGGCTTGATGAAATTAAAATAAGGATTCAAATGTATCTTATCTGTTGATAAAATAAAAGAAAGCTTAGAAAACAAAAGGTGAGATAAATCCACAGCCAATGTCAGAGATCAGCAGCAGGGCTGTTATGTTGGTTAGCATGGTAGTTTTGTAATGTACATGTACACGTTTTCAAAACTTAGCAAGCTGTTGGCTTTCAACATAAGCAGTTTATTGCAGATCACATATGTCCTAATGAACGATACAACATAAGCATTACGGCAACATAATAAATAACAAATATTATAAAATATTTAACCAAAAATGCAAATGACAAGCAGAATATGTAACAAATAGATGACGTAGCAGTTTTATTACTCTGGAAATGCAAACATTCTAAGCGAAATAAAGAGAAATTGTCAAAAATAGTTTCCCATAGAGAAAAATGGTAGGGATGGCAAAGGCAGGGAATGATGTCATCATGTAAACCTTTCTGGGTTGTGATGGCTTATATATGCTTGGCCAAGGAAGTAGCACTATTAGGTCCAGAAAGTAGCACTATTAGGAGGTGTAGCCTTCTTAGAGTGGATGTGGCCTTCTTGGGGTAGGTGTGTCCCTGTTGGTGTGGGCTTTTAGACCCTTGTCCTAGCTGCCTGGAAGCTAGACTTCTCCTAGCATCGTTCCATGAAGATGTAAAACTCTCTCAGCTCCTCCTACACCATGCCTGCCTGGACTTTGCCATGCTCCCGTCTTGATGATAATGGACTGAACCTCTGAACCTATAAGCCAGCTCCCCCCTTAAATGCTGTCTGTATAGAGTTGCCTTGGTCATGGTGTCTGTTCCCAGCAGTAAAACCCTAACTAAGACACTGGATAAATTCAGGTTTTGACAGTGGGCATTCAGATGCTTAGGTGCTCAGCAGCTGCTAAGAAGGAAATGCATTGGCACGACGCCTTCTAAGAGAAACCTGGGAAGCATAGGAGAAGGGGGCAGCGGTAGAGAGGGAGAGAAGCCAAACTCATCTCTCTGAAGGAGAAAAGGTTGGTTCTGAGAAGTGCCTCAGAAACCAGAGTAGCTCGGAGGACTTGCCAGACTCACAGGGAGTGCCCAAGCAAAAGTCGCCCATGAGCTTACTGATCCAAAGGTTAGGCCAGCTCTGGAATCTCAGTGCCACTGTGGTACTGGTTGGGAACAGCCCAGAGGGATGTGGTTTAGAGGAAATGCCACAGTGGATCCAAGGGCAGCAGCTGGGGTTGTCCTCTGCTGTGTGCACATAACAGAGCCTCTTAAAGGGACATCTCCATAGCTGCCACAGAAGGTGTTAGTTCAATTTTAAAATGAATAGATCCCCTTGTTCAGCAGGAGAAGTGAACAAATATGTCAGGAACATAGTTTTATAGTTATTTTTGTTTTAAAAGAAAAGAGTTCGGTAGTTTTAATATATTTGGCTCTTTCTTGGGAATTATAAAGAAGTAGAGGCAGTCACTTCCTTTAAAAAAAAGTCTCCGTAGAAAGAGTGTGGGTTTCTCTGTGACTATGAAGAGGGTGACCTCTAGAAAGTGGATTGGTTCTAGTCCAGCAGTCCCGATGTCATTTGCAACACAAAGAATTCTCTAGAAATCCTCTCACTCTATACCTCTCAAGGTTTTGAAATCCCCATTAGCCCTATAAGAGAAGCAAGTGATAGTTAATGTTCACTTTATACAGTACTGAGAGAAAGGGAAAAGAAACTGAAAATTGGTTTTCTTTACAGTTTGGAGCCAAAGAGGTATTTCCAGGTTTCTGGACCCTGAAACTTACTAAGTTTTTGTGGGGTTTTTTTTCCCCCATTGGCTTGTGCTTAGTATGGGCAAGGTTCTAGATCCATTCCTTAGTTCCAAAAACAAACAAAAGCAGAATATAAAATTCTGCAAACAAAATGGCATTATAGGACCTCTCATGTACAAAGGCCGTGTACAGAGAGCAATGTGTGTCCTAGGGATGGCATAGAGCAAACTGGTGAGCAAAGTAGACAGCCCAAACCAAGCCATTATGTCTCTTCCGACAAAGTACGTGTGAAGCACAGCACAGCACTTGCACCTTGCAGCCTCCTCCTCATCTCAGCCACCTCAAACTGATTAGAGGACGAGCAGAAGACGTTTCACAAATATACCTTCCCTCGTGAAGTTTTTAGGTATAATAAGAGTTTGGAGACCTCATGGGGTAGTCTATCGCAAATATTATAGTAAAAACGGAATATGCACAGGATACAACGTCTCTTCTGAACAATCATCTTCCATGTATATAGCATACTAGGCATTGATCAGTCCTTGTCAGAATCTGACTCCAACTTCAGACACTTTTATGGGCCCTCTACATATTCAAGGATGTGAACTGGCAGGGCTGGAGAGCTGGCTCTGAACTCAAGAACGTTTACTGCTCTTGTAGAGGACCTGGGTTGTTTCCAGCACCTACATAGTGGTTCACAACAATCTCCAGTTCAGAATATCTGATGCCCTCTTCTGACCTCTGTGGACACTACACAGGCATGTGGTAAATGCAGACAAAACAGTCATACACTAAAATAAATAAATGAATAAATAAATAAATAAATAAATAAGAAAGGAGGAGGAGAACAGGAAGAGGAAGAGGAAGAGGAAGAAGGTAAACTGGTGCAGCCATTATGGAAATCAGTATGGAGGGTCTTCAAAAAATTGAAAGCAGAACTGCCATACCCAGCTGTGACAATTTTGGAGGTCACACCATACAAGTATTTGCACCTCCATGTTTATGACTGTGCTAGTCACAATAGCTAGGAAGTCAAACTAGCTCAGGTGCTTATCATCAGATGAATGAGTAAAGAATAAAGAAAATGTTGTATATAAATACAAAGAAATTTCATCCAGCCATTTTTAAAACATAAAATAATGATCTGTGCAGGAAAACAGATGGAACTGGAAATCACTGTTAAGCAAAATAAGTCAGGCTCAGAAAGACAAGTGCTTCATGGAATATGGTGAATCTGATTTCAGAGTGTGTATTTGTGTGTATGTGTGTTTGTGTGTGTGTGTGTGAATGTGTATGTGTGAGTGTGTATATGTGTAGTCTGTATGTATGAGTGTGTATGTGTGAGTGTGTGTGTGTGTGTGTGTGTGTGTGTGTGTATCTGTCTGTCAGGGCAGGGGGATATGGAAAGTAATTAGAGGACAGCAGAGTACACTTGACATGAAACTGGAAGGGGCCACTATTTGCGGGGAGAAAGGGGGATAAGGAGGGTAGAGCAGTGTGAAAAGGTATGGATTAAAAACAAAGTATATTGATATACATGTATAGAAATATTATTATGAAGCCAATACTTTTGTATTATAACTTAAAAACTTTTATTTAATGGTGTTGGAGAGATGGCTCAGGGGTTTAGAACATTTACTGCTCCTATAGAAGGCACAGGTTCAATTCCCAGCTCCCACATGTCAGCTCATAACTGTATATATATAACTTCAGTTCCAAGAGACCAATACTCTCTTCTGGCTTCTGTGGGCTCCTGCATGCACCTGGGGCATACACATATACTTAAGCACACACACATAAAAATTAAATAAATAGTTTTAATTTTTATTTTAAAAAATAGAAAAACCACATTAACTCTCTATGGCTGCATATACATAAGATATGTATGCACTCGTGTTACATACAATGATCCTTAAGAAGTTCATTGCTTTCCAAAAAGCAAGACATGTGCGATTGTTAGTCAAACGTTTGAGACTTTGAAGGAAGTTAAGTATTCAAATCCTATTTCTATTATTCTGACTGATCAGAAACTGCTCTTTTGGAAGCTTACTATATCAGAAGTCATAAGCATAATGTTTGCCTTCCTTGTTGTTACGATTATTTCTATTTGATTTATTTTATTTGGGTTCTGGGAACTCAATGTCACCAGGTTTTCATGGCAATCGAAATAATAGTAACGACAGAGAAGCCACATATTACCCTTATAACTTGTGATATGGTAATCTTCCAAAACTATCTCATTGGCCCTCTTTATGTTTAAGGTCCCAGACTGCCCAGGAACTTGCCCTGTAGCAAAGAATGACCTTGAACTAAAGAACCAGCCTACCTCCATTTTAGGCTTAAAAACAATCTTTTAGAATAAAAACAAACTAGGTTCATTCCTGTTTATGATTAAACCTGCTCCTCAAGGATTGGCCTATGCCCCACCCTTATCCTTTACTTTGTTCCAAACAGGTTGCTATGGCTACCTGTTATGACCGCCTGTTGTTAAGACCACCTTGCAGTTCTTCCTTTCAGGAGGTCATTAAGACTGCCTTGTTATACTTAGTTATGTTCCGCTCCTGCCTAATTTGCCTTCCAAATCCCTGGTTTGGGAACCCCCTACCCTGAGCTGTAAAACCCTTGTCTTTCTCACATCCAAGGCTGAGGCTTCGTGTATCCAGGAATAAAAAGTTTGCTTTAGCCAGAGGCAGTGCACACCTTTAATCCCAGCAGAGGCAGAGGTAGGCAGATCCCTGGGAGTTGGAGGCCAGCCTGGACTATAAAGTGAGTTTCTCTAAAAACCAAAACCAAACCAAACAAACAAAAGGCTTGCCTTAATTAACTCGGCCATGATTTGGGTTGGTGGTCTTTCTCCTTCTATCTTTGGGATTAACGGAATTTCTGAGCCTCCCGCCTCTACCTCCAGAGTGCTGAGATCACAAGCTGCTGCTACCACCAGTTTGCATAAAATGGGGGTGAAGCCAGGCTTTGTGAATGATGGGCTCGCACTCTACCTGCTGGGCTGTACAGGTCTCTGGTGTGTGGCTTTGTAAAATGTTTTCATTACTGGCAAAACCACAAACGGTTTTGGTTTTGGGTTCTGTTGTTTGTTTTCTCTTCAGGAAGTATTATGAAAATAAAATAAAGGGTTTATTTGGGGGGTCACCAATTGGTGTTTTTATGGCCAAAAAAATTCCCTTTGTGATTTTCTCCCGTATTAGCTAGATCCCCAATTGATTTTTTTAAATATCATCCTTCTCACCAAGACGTCAACAGAATGCCCCCGTTTTGTCGACTTGGAGTTTCCTTTTAGTGACTAAATTGATGAGCTGAAAAGAAATCCAGACAAAACAGGAGAGCTAAGTATGGCTTTGTACATTTATTGGATTGACTTTCTTTTTAAAAAGAGTAAAGTAAGAAACATTGAGGAATCAGTGGTGTGGGGGGCAGTATATCATTTCCCAGGGAGCCGCTCTTCCTGAGACAGGGACGGGAAGTCAGCCAGGCCCCACTTTCAGAATTCCCGGGATCAGGATTTATCCTCTTCATCCATCCTTCTGGAATCCCCAGGACCACTCAGTCAGTGTCAGGCACAGAGGGAAGATCGTGAATGAAGCCAAAGGAATGAGAATGGGGCGTGGGGAGGGCTGGGGGAGAGGGAGAAAGGGAGAGAGAAAGGCGTTGGGGAAAGAAAGAGACAGAGACAGAAAGACAGGGTGAAGGAAAAGGAAAGAGGTGTGATGGAGGGAGGGAGAGAGACAGAGAGAGAGGGGAAGGAGAGAGAAAGAGAGAGACAGAGAGACAGAGACAGAAAGACAGGGGGAAGGAAAAGGAAAGAGGTGTGATGGAGGGAGGGAGAGAGACAGAGAGAGACAGAGAAGGAAGGGGAGAGAGAGGGAGAGGGAGGGAAGGAGGGAGAGATGGGGAGGGAGGGAGAGGGAGAGAAGAGAGGAGAAAGGAGAAAGGGAGGTCGAGGCAGAGAGAGAGACAGACACAAAGACCGAGACAATTGGATACACAGAGAGCAGTTAAGTGTTTGAGGGAAATGGGCAGGTTAGGAAGCTGTTTCTCCCTCAGATTCCTGTTCTAGCCTAAACATCCCAACCCTGACGTATTTAACGTCAAAGAGTCTTCAGGAAAAGAAATGATCTTGTTCTCTCCAAGTCCCCAGGTTCTCTAATAGCTTGCCCCTTGTCATCTTATTAGTTAATTTACTGTGTGAACTGAGATGTTGTTTGTTGTTTGTTTGTTTGTTTGTTTTTGAGGCACTCTTACTTTGAAGTTCAAGCTGACCTCAAATAAGTAACAATCCTCCTGTCTCAGCTTCTTAAATGCTGCAATTACAGGCATGTACCACCTTTGTTGACCAAACTGATACTTTAAATTATCATCCACAATACTAAAGAAAAAGGATTTCCACAACTTCTCATCTGGACCATCTATGTTCAATACAATCCCGTAAACGTCTCTGCATTTGCTCCCTCCCTTGGTACAAAAGTCAAACCTGTTCAGTCAGATGGCTGCTCACGAGCCCTTTAATTTCTTTATTAGCACTTTTGCCAAAAGTTACTGTGCACTGGCAGTTAGATTTCTGCACAAGTTCAAAGGGGCTCTTCCTATCCTGAGATCTGACACTTGATTTACTGCTGCTACAAGGCACTGTGTTTCATACCTCAGCTGCCCCCTGTGCCAGGCGCTTCTCCAACTCAGGATAAAGTAAGGTGTCAAAGCTGGACTTTGGCTATGTCCCCAAAGGTGTTAAAATACACTGGAAGGATGAATCTTCTTGGCTGAAGAATGCTGGAGAGGAAAAGAGCACAAGCTGGTCTGACAGGATCCTGGGCTTGGCCCTGATTCATCCTACCTTGCCTTACCTGGACTAAATGCTGCTTCTGGTGAGGTTAGCAGAGATGAAGTGTGTTCTGAGGATCTGAGATTTCACCATATGCTATTAGGTCACATTTCCCCAAAGTCAGGCTTGCTCATATCTGAATTACTGGACTCATTATTCATCAGGTTTTAAAAATGTGTATCTCCAGTGTTGCTCCAATATATATATATTTCTAGAAGTCAGAGGTCCACTAGAAGTAGAGAGTACTCCAAGATAAATCAGACCAACTAAAAATAAACAAAACTGTGGTTGGCTCTTCTGTTTGTTATCAGTGCTAGGAAAGTAATTTCCCCAAATTACAGAAAGAATGAGAACAGGAAAAAGAAAAACTATGACAGTTCCAGGCTAGTTTCCCCCTGGTTTGGGTATGTTTTCCTTTAGTGTTTTTAAAAAACGATAAAAATTTATCTTATTTCCCACCTCACATCCTTGGCTTGGCACCACAAATCCTGTTCTCCCATTTTGCTGTATGGTCTCTTCTGTCTCTACTAGAGATGATTTCTGACACAGGTTTTAGTGAGCAAATGAGGCTGGCAATTTAAGGAGAAGGGGGAAGGTAGAGGAGAAGGACTAGATGGGGGAAGAAATCCAGATCATACGGCATTTCCTTAAGTCATATCTTATCATAGAATTGTTTTCCATAAGTATCTCAGAGAATCACTCTTCTAGACAATGTCCTAATAAACCCAGAATGAATTTGAGAGGGGGTATTCTAAAATCTGTATTTGTTTTTGTTGTTTTTATTGTTGTGTTTTGAGCTGCTGGGGATGCAGCCTTTTTTTTTTTTTTTTTGCCTTTTGCATATGCTGGCCCCTTTACCAGCAAGCTCCACCCCCAGGCTCTAGGATTGTTTTAAAGTCTATTTTTTCAACAAGGCAGCAGCAAGACTCCTTATCTTTTGTTCTTAAAAATTAAAGTATTTGCATCGAGGAGCATGACCTTGTAGAATTCTGAGTTTTATTGGAAAACAAGTATTTTTAATATATTCCCCAAGGACAAAAATGTTCTGCCAGTCTCGGTGCCAATGAGAGCAAGCTTCTCACTTATTATTCTGAGAATTAATAAGTGATACAATGCAAAGAGTCCTCGCCAGAGTCCTCTCGCCAGCTCAGTTGCTGAGCTTTAAAGGGTAAAAAAGAAGAATAAGATGGGGGCGGGCAGGTTGGAGCATTGAGCGAGGATGAAAGGGACAATATTGTATTTCTTTTACACTTGAGATTCTCCCATATTAGAGGGAAGGGAAATATGCGCAAATGTGAGGGGCCGTGTTTTTAATAAAAGTCTTGGCTGCCATTCTGTAGGAACTGATGCAAGTAATTTTATCTCTTCGGGGTTCAAAGTAAAAGAAAGAAATTAATTGAGGTATTTGGAAAATGCACGGCCTTGTGCTTTGTACAATTCAGCTAAGGGGGGAAAGCAAGATTTCCCTCAGACCTAGTTCTGTTTTGTATTATATTTAAGGATAACAAAAAGAAAAGGAGGGAGAGAGACAGAGAGGGACAGAGGGACATCCTCAAACCCGACACTGCCACCCCACTTACAGTTGCAAGATGATACAGTTGCGTCTTGTAATTTTTTTTTTCTAGTAGAATTTGAAAGTACAAACTTTGGTTGCAGGTTTTCTAATGAAACCATTGTACATATTTTTCTGACATGCTATAAAAAGAAGTCGGCCGGAAGCCCCTGCTGTCAGAGGGCTGCCACTCTGGCTCCCAGGGAAGGGATTCCTTGAGAGAGACGAAGTTTCATACCTCTGCCCTCAGCGATTCAGCTGTGCTTCCTTCCAACATGCATTTTTGCACTGCGTGTCATAATAACCTTGAACCTGGCCCCTTAGAGGGTACATTAGGGAGATCCACAGTGACTGTGCCTGAGCAACATTCTCGGCAAGGCGCTGCCATGGCAACTGAAGCGGTTTGTGCCTAACCTGTTCAGGTTTGCTCCCCAGGGCAGGATGTAGAACAAGCATTCTGCAAGGGTCACTGGAACGTGCAAGATTTCTCTGCCCCTGGCTAGTGGGAGGAGCCTGAGCTTGTAACTTGGATTGAAGATCATATGAAACCTATTTATGCCTTTTTTTTAAAAAAAAAAAAATGTTCTCTCTTTTATTCCCAGTCAGACATGGAACAGAGACTGAACCTGAGTCAAAAGTAGGTTTACAATCGTGACTGGAACTAGCACTCAATACGGATGAGACTCCAAGTGACCCAAAATAAACACAAATTCTTTATGAACCAAGTCGTTGTGATATACCTGTCTTCAAAGCCCACGGGCTCCTGATGCTCCTATAAATCCACACTGTGTTGAAAGGGTAGCTCCTGGCTTCCACCAGTAGCTTGCATCCACGTGTATCACATCCAGCTGCTCTCAAACCTGCAAGTCATTATCTGTCTGACCATACACGAACTACTGTCCAGAACGGTCTTCAGTCCAGACGACTGCTCTATCACTTTCTGACTGCTGTCCTAGGACAAGTATAGATATTTTTGCAACAAGGCAGAGAGAAAATAAGTATCTCAACTGAATTGGAAAGATCTACTGTCTTAGAAAGTAAATGAAAGTATATATATATATATATATATATATATATATATATATATATATATATATATATATACAGACTGTAATCCTAAGAGTATCATCACCACAGGCCTGCCCAGGGCATGCCCAATTTTTAGTAATCTCACTTTCATCTTTCACAAAAAAGCAAATTAGGATGCAAATGAACACGACTGTTACGAGAATAAGTGCTATTGTGTTTTAGAAAACTATGATGAGAGCCAGTGAGATGGTTTGGTGGGTAAAAGGGTTTGTGTAGCAAGTCTGGAAACCTGAGTTGGATCACCAAAACCCATGGTGGAAGGAGAGCCTGAGTCCTCCAAGTTGCCCTTTGACCTCCACATATACATCATGGCACAAGTGCGCCTACACACACACACACACACACACACACACACACACACCATCATCGATTACTTACTTGGCACAGCCAATCAAGCCTGTTGGTATGTTGATGCTGCTGCTCCAAGCAGACCACCACTGGGTGAATGCAGTTGTTTTTCACACGTTGGAAATTAGTTTGTTCATATTATTTTATAAACCAGTGCTCAGATTTCTGAAAGGATTTAAATTTTCCTCAGAAAACCCATGAAAAGGTCATTTTATTCCCAGAGTAGAAGGAACGCCAATAAATTTCTACTAGAATGTCTTTATGTAGAGAAAATGGCAATTTGCTTTTTACAAAGTGTTTTGTTTTGTTTTGCTTTGCTTTGCTTTGTTTTTAACATGTGAACTTTTCCCTATCAGTTTTATTTACACCAGTAGGTTAGGATGGATTTTAGTTGAATGAATAAATACACAAATGACCGGGCCACTTCCAGGGAAAAAGAATTGATTCTAGAGTACTGTTAGATGTACTAAGTAAGACCAGCGGCTTTCAGAGACGCTGCACTTCAGATCCCCCTCATAACTCATGTCAAGTTGTGAGCCAGGACAAGGCAGCGTCATCGTTCTGACTAACTCAGTAACTTCAATTATTCTCGGCCCAGGGAGAGACACAGAAAGGAGTGTGCTCACTGCTTTTCTCAGTGTTACATATTCTGCTCTGTTTTTTGTAAATAGAGTAACCGCAGTTATTTCCTTAAGATCAAACTACATGAGAGCAAGGAAAACGGCAACTCTTTAGGGAAAAATCCATTGATTTCATGTCCTTAGTTTTGTACCCTCCAGCCTGGGAAAGGCAGTTTAGCAGTGACTTGAGGCACTGGTGACACCAGGTAGATGTCTGTGTTGCCTTGAGTCTCAGAGAGAACAGGTGTACATAACCTGCAGACAGCGCTTCTCACCTGATAAGGCTGCCCCTGGGCAGTTAACACACATACTTTAAATGCCTGGGAGAGGGACTGGTGAGATGGCTCAGCAGTTAAGAACACTTCCCTCTGTTCCAGAGATTCCACAGTAGCTCCTGGGCAACCATACCAAGTGCCTAAAACCACAACTGGGGATCTGACAGTTTCTTCCGTCTATCACAGGCATCCACATGCACACTGCACATATACACATACAGAAATAGACATAAATAGAAACAAAAATGCACCTTTAAAGAGGAAAACAAAATTTTACATTCCTAAACATGAGACGGTTGTGGAAATGACATCCTAAGTTGCAGTTAGAAAGGCGTAAGGTTCTGACGTGCTATTACATAGTAAGGGCTTTAATTTCAGGCCAATACCCGGAAATCTACAGAAAATGATTTTAAATCCTTTTACCATGAAGAAATGGCAAGTAGACCTGGAGGGAGAGTCCTTAAGACCACTTGCTGTTTCCAGAGGACCAAGGATGGAGTCCCAGCACCCATTGGTGGGTTACAACCAGGGACTCTAACGTCCTCCTATGACCTTATTGGACACCAGGCCTGCACATGGTGTCCAGATGCATGAATAGAAAATTTTTAAAAATCTTTTAAAAAAAAATCTTTTAAAAACAAGAAATGCCAAATATAGTGAGACAGACACATTTTAACCTGATTTAAACTCTGCTCAATGTATACATACAACAAAAATATCCTATCACTTTAAGTACGTATACATTCCATCAGTTAAGAACAAATTGAAGTTTGAAAATTGTCTAGTGTAGATTATAAGAAAGAAATATTAAATCCGGTCTTTGCTTCGAGCATATTTTGCGAATTATCTACAGTGTACAGCTGCACCATAGCTCCAGGAATGTTTTGCTCACACAGGTATATTAACTCCACCCAGAAGTCTAGGCTGCTAACTACAAGGCTCAGTGCCTCGCCTTGTTGGTTAGGAGAATTCTGGAGACTCTTAGAACAGTACAGGCCGCTGCCATTGCTCTTGGTTGCACACCAAAACGTAATAGTAACACTCCATTCCTGAAGACACAACACACCTTGGTCATACGGTATGGAGAAAGCAAGTTGGAACTGATCAGGAAGATTCCTCCTGGCTGGCTAAGTTTCCTAGTTCCAAAAGGAGCTATGTGGGTTGTGAGTTGGTGGAGGAGAGTCATCAGCAGTCACGTCCAGCTGTCAACCCTGTGAGTTACAATGACCTAGTATGGTAATGCATGCCCATGGGTGCAGCAATGTAAGAGACAGTGCAGGGATAGCTAGCTGTGTTCCGATTAAAGGTCCACTCCATGGGCAGACACCCGTGCTACTGGTACTACAAATCTAGTCTAGAACCCACGGTTGGGAAGCTCACTGCACATAGTAACACATTGACCTCTAAACGTATGTCTCTCTACCTGTAGGTTAGTGGTGCTCTCAGACTTCCTCAAAGAAGTCTCCTTGTACAGAGGATGGTGCTTAACACAGAAACTCACACTGGTCAAAGTGCACAACTGGCCGAGAATAAGTGTTAGTGACGTGCTCAGGCACATCTATATAATCCCAGGACTTAGGAATCACTTTAGAAAGATTGTAAGAGCCAGAGTGAAGCGCTGGTCTCTGGACTGGACAGTACTTAGGAACTCAGCTATGACTGCCTGAATAACGCCTGTGCAAGATCAAGTCAGTCAACATTCCAGCATGAAAGAGGAAGGTCATGACCACCACCCTTAGCTGAGGACTGATTGACAGTCCATGGCTTCTAGGGAAAAGAAGGTCAGTGTTTTTAAGGGTGTGACCTCAAAAGGTCTCCTGCGTGCCAGTGGATGGCTCCAAGCTCATAGGTAGGCCCAATGCGTTTTTTAAAGGACGCACAAAATTAGAAGGGGCTTGGAGTAGGTGGATCAGGGAAGTGAGAGGGTAGGGGTGAATGTACACAGAATACATTATGTATATTTGAAAATCTCAGAGAATTAACAAAAATATTACATAGTTTTAAGGAATAATTTGTTTCCTGAGAGAACAAATATATTCTAAAAATTATGCTTCCGACATGTTACTTCTTTTTCTTACATGTAAAGATTATCAATAAACCTTCACCCTTGAGTATTTTCCGTGTCATCTGTATACGCAACACAATCTTCAACCAACCTGTCACGTATTAGTCTTCGTTCAACCAGGTCAGGTTTCATGTCCGCCTCAAAGCTGCCAAAGGATTTGCTGGGTCCGACTCTTAGGTCTGTCAACATAACGGTCCAATCAGCCTTGCCATACTCAAAGAAGTTGTAATGAAGTGGACTTTCATTTGGGATTTTTAAGAGATGAAGAAGGCAGAAATCAGATTCTTCAAACCGCAATCCTCAAATTCTTGAATATTCAGAATTTTTTCCAAGAGAGCTGCCCACTGGTTCCTATGGTTGTTGCTATTTCCAAAACCATTTGATGCCCTGTTGGACAGCCAAGAGCACAGCTTTTGTGCACATGAAAGGGTTTAATTCTCCCTACACTCTCCAGTGCAACAGTGTCAAGAGGCAGAAACAAGGGGAGGGAGCGTTCCCAGGCCCAGCATGAAGGGCAGCTTGGAGGGCATGTGCTGTGATTGGGGCACCGTGAGCAGATTACTATTCAATAACTTTGAATTGAATCCTAGGCAGAAAGTGCCCCCCTACTACCCTTGCGATGACCTGATGCTGCTGGGGAAAGGAGGGAGTTGTTTTTGAACAGAACTGTGAGTCATATTCCAATGATTATCCCCAGAAAGTCCATCAGACGGAGAAAATGTCTGTTTTCTAAATCTATAACACCCTAAAATTCTGCAAGAGCACCTTGTTACTCTCTACCTAATCTATTGTGAAGTGACATCGAGTAATTAATGTTCACTAAGTCTACTCAAGCATAATCACATTCTCATTACTTCAATCTATCATCATTAAAAATTTTATATTTCACCCTCAATTCAAGATGGCGGCAGTCACCAGCACCTGCAGGACCTCGGAACCGCTCCTAGGATCCTGAGAGCTCCACTGATTCTTTGAGGGAGACACAGCAGTTGGAGGATACGTCTGCAGAATCTCTGGAACAACTAAAAGAAGACAAGTTTTATGGGAAGATGCTTTTTAAAAAGTGGTCTCATGAAATTGGGGTTGGGGAGAAGGCAGTGGGGCAGAATCATGTGCGTGGCAAAGAGAAGTGAAACTTGCAAAACAGCAGAGACAGGTATAGGAGTGCAGCTCTGGCAGACAAAGAAATATGTCCTTGCGAAGTAGGGCCAGCCCTCAGTCTGGGAAGCGTGATGGTCCTGTTGGGTGAGTTGGCTGACCGGCACTGAGGGCAGGAGCAGCAGCCTGAAGCAATCACAGATCACCCTGACTCTGGGCCACAACAGTATTTATGGTGCTTCAGAAACCAGAAACCTTGAACCAGGTCAATGACTACTTGGAAAAGGGATTTATTTGCATGTAAAGCTATTTGGGGAAAAAAATAAACTGTGTAACGCAAGGCAGTTTGCAATTCCACTTCGAAGGGCGAGTGTGCACTGGAGAAGTAGGAAAGCAGTTAGGACAGAGTCGGAACTGGAGATGCAGTGAGTAGGGCTGGCAGGTGGTGTGCGGCCGCCGGGGCCTCACACAGGCTCTGCCCCCAAACCCACTGTGAAGCCCCACAATCACCCTGGTTCTGGGCAACAAGATACATGAGATGAAGAAAGGTTCGTTTTCCAGATTAAGACTTCTCAAAAGACCTCCGTGGTCTGTGTAATTGGAAACCATGTGGAAGTCCATGGATGTTTGTTAACCAAAGAAGCTGCTTAAGCAGTGGTGTGGATGACCGGAGACTCATAATTGACAATGAGAGACATTGACAACCTTGCCCCTCAACCCCTAAAAGAAGCCATTCAGACAGGAAGCCATTGAAGACAGTCCTTAAAAGTTGTGATAAAGATGTTGGTGGCTCCTGGTGGGGATCGGAGCAGGAATGGGGCTGGAGAAAGTTTTCTTTAAGGAGCTGGCCATTGGAAATTTGACCATGGTCCAATGAGTATATGGGCAACACAAATTGGACTTGATGTATTTTTTTTTTTTATTTTGGGGGAAGGGCACAAAGGTAGGTGGACCTAGGAGGAATGAGAAGCCAGTGTGATTGGGGTACATTGTATGGAATCCTAATAATCAATAAAAATATTATATTGGAAAAATGTATAGTTTGCATGTCATTGCCAAGTAAAGGTGTAAGTTGGAATGGTTGTTCCCACTGTCTGTTCATTTGCATGTCAAACTTCAACCTCTCTGGAGGTTTAGCCACGGTAGCGATAGCAAAGAGGCTGACAGGATGAAAATGGTCTGCCTTTGTAGACCTTTCCTTGGTCTGGACAGGCATCAATCCATTGCATGACTGCCTTGTTGTTCCTCCAAGTATGGAAAGAAACCTAGCTCTCCGTGTGTTCTTACTGAAACCATTCAGACAGGAATTCAGAACAACCAGATTCACTTGTGGAAAAGATCTCAACTTCAGAGACCAACAAAACCACCTATTATATTGTAAAGTTAAATGATTGGGGTTTTTTTTTTTTTTCAAGGTAATTCTGGTTTTTCTGTCAGTAGGGGCAGCACACAATTCTAGTGGTAAGATGTCAAATCACTGCCAATATCAAAAGTGGACTCGTGGGGCAAACTGGGTGGCGGGAAGTGGCAACTAATGCCACTGAATGGGGTGCTGTTGCTGTTGCTGTTGCTGTTGTTGTTGCTGTTTACTGTACAAATCACCTCCCTAGCTCACCCGTGTCCTTCCTCCAGTATTCCTCGTAAAGTAGAATCCACCAGTCTCAGGAAACTGGGAACCATGGCACACAGAGGATCAGAGGATTTTCTAGAAAGTACCAGCCACATCATGCTGAGTCAGAGACTTATTCCTGCTTGTCCCTGTGTTCCTGCTAACCACCCACTTCCCCTCCACGCTGAGTCTGGAGTACCAAAGACGCTCCTACAAGTCCAGCCGTACATTCTGAATGGGCATAGCAAGGAAGTGTGCATGAATTTCTCTAAGCCACTCGTCCAGTTCAAGCAAAAACCAAAATGAATGAAGAAATGTATCCAATGTCAAAGCACAGGTGAGAAGAGAAGAGTGTTCCCGGTAGGCTATCTTTTCCTGAGGCAACTAGAAATAGGAGCATTTCAACACTCTGGCCATAGGTCCTCCCACAAGAACTTGTTGAGAATGGTTCTGGACTAACTGGAAATAAAAGTGAACACATTCTCCTATACACATGCGTTAAGTGTACTGACAAAAAAGAACTTCCTTCAGACATTCTCAGAGAATATTCCATTTTATTCAAATCTCTTTTGTAAAAGGCAAAATTAGAGAGCTATAGAAACTTTGACTCCTGGATTGACAATAAGTAATTTTGAGAATGCAATACAAGGTGATGCACATCATGGGTAAATTAATCTGTAATTTCTATACCTTCCCTGCTTCTACTCTTGAACTCAAGTATGTAACTAGGCCAGCATTTCAGAGTAACGCTGATCGTCTCAGTGGAAGAGAGTGTAACTGAAAGGGGATAGCAGAATATACAGCAAATGCTTCTCTTCATTCGAGAAAAGATAATACGAAAAGCAGGAGTGGGGGACGAAGAAAAACTGATTCTTGGAGATTTTGCCCAGAAAGCCTTTCTGCTGGCTTCCTGCCCTATTTAAGTTGGAGAAAGATGTATTTTTCTGACACAGCTTGCTCACCAGGGATCTGATATTTGTACTTTAGGAAGGAGACTTCTATCATAGAAGAAAATGACACAAGAATGTTGGTAAGGCCACCACAGAGTTCCAAAGCTGCACTGTTGAGTTTTGGTCTGTTGCTATGTATTGTAATGCTGAACACTGACCCCCCCAAGATCTAGTTGCCCCAGGGACAAGGAGATCCTCTTGTACACCAAGCAATGCTATTTAACAAAACCCCAAGTTATCCCTGATTGGTCAATAGAAATGCCTACCACCTGTAGCTTGGCAGAGGAGGGGTGGGAAGAGTTTCAGTTCCTGGGCTTGGAGTTTAAAGCAGAAACCATGAGGCGAGGAGAGAAGAAGGCAGAAAATGCCATGGAGTTGGTGGGTCATAAGTGCATGCCCATGAGGGCACCCAGCCAGTTGGAGTAGGAGAAGTCCAGGCAGAACATGGCAAGTTATATCTCTGGGTTTTTGACAGGGAAGTAGACAAAATAGCACAGAGGGCTGATATCTGCCCTGTTCTGGTGCTTTTAAGACTTATTAAAATATAAAGGTTTTGTGTCTCTTATTTGGGAACTAAATGATCTAAAGTGGGCTAGAAACCCCCAGTTAAATCATTTTTACGACCATGCTGTGCCCCTCCTCTGCTAGGCCAGAACTAAAATCCAGACCCAGATGTTCTTGCTCACAATGTCCTCTATTCAAAACCAGAAGCCAAGATTCAAAAGCAAGCGAAGTCCTCAAAAAGTGTTCTGTGTTTATCTATTCCATATTAAACTATGATTCCCTTTTCGTAGGGTATGTGAACACATACTCTATGTGTTGTACACAATTAAAGTTTGTCACCTTGTGCAGTGAGGGAGAGCCTAGAGGTTTAGTACACTTGTTGCTCCTGCAGGGAACCTGATTTCAATACTGTGGCACTCAGGAGATCC